>NC_044348.1:460000-662576 GCF_007364275.1 Archocentrus centrarchus
AAGAAGAAAACTCTTTTCCTTTTTTATTAGTACAGACCAAACTATTGTGCTGATTAAAGAAACAATATATGTTGCCATATTAATGTTTGAATCATCCTTTTCTCTCTTTCTCATCTGATTAAACCAAGTTTGTACTTTTCTGTAAAGGGAGTGGCACACCCAGTTGTTCAAAATCTGCTTTTGAACATTTTCTGCCAATGTAATTACTGAAAATATATTTCTCAGCCTTTTGATAGGAGAGTGATACATGTTTCCATACTCAACTGCTTTAAACTGCTGTCGTCACCATCTTGCTGCTGCATTTGTCTCTAATTATCCTGAACCTTCATGTGTCCTGTCCTCTGATGCAGGGGCGTAGGAATGAGTTTCCTATTGGGGGGACACATATTGGAAACCTGACAGATCCATAAATACTCTGAGAAAAGCATTAAAAAAATGCTATTTGATCCTTTACTTTCTTATTTTTCAAATATTTCTTGGGAAAATAGTGTTGTGTACACTTATATGATCGCATGTATAATTTACATATGTATATGTTTTATAATCGTAGGATGTGGGCAAACTGGCTTGAGCACAGATAAATGTTACCAGTGCATAGTTACCAATGCACAGATAATTGTTACCAGTGCACAGATAAATGTTACCAGTGCACAAATAAATGTTACCAATGCACAGAGAAATGTTACCAGTGCACAGATAAATGTTACCAATGCACAGATAAATGTTACCAATGTGCAGATAAATGTTACCAGTGCATAGTTACCAATGCACAGATAAATGTTACCAGTGCACAGATAAATGTTACCAGTGCACAAATAAATGTTACCAATGCACAGAGAAATGTTACCAGTGCACAGATAAATGTTACCAATGCACAGATAAATGTTACCAATGCACAGACAAATGTTACCAGTGCACATATAAATGTTACCAATGCACAGATAAATGTTACCAGTGCACAGATAATTGTTACCAATGCACAGACAAATGTTACCAGTGCACAGATAAATGTTACCAATGCACAGATAAATGTTACCAGTGCACAGATAAATGTTACCAATGCACAGACAAATGTTACCAGTGCACAGATAAATGTTACCAATGCACAGATAAATGTTACCAGTGCACAGATAAATGTTACCAGTGCACAGATAATTGTTACCAGCGCACAGATAAATGTTACCAATGCACAGATAAATATTACCAGTGCACAGATAAATGTTACCAATGCACAGATAAATGTTACCAGTGCACAGAGAAATGTTACCAATGCACAGAGAAATGTTACCAGTGCACAGATAAATGTTACCAGTGCACAGACAAATGTTACCAGTGCACAGATAAATGTTACCAATGCACAGATAAATGTTACCAGTGCACAGATAAATGTTACCAATGCACAGATAAATTGTCCCCTTAGAATTATAAGGTTCGGACATTTTTGCCGAAACTGAGTTATTGTCATATACTTATTTGCTGACCACTTATCAACAATATGTAAGAAATTTTTTTTCAAATATATATTTTTGGGCGTTTTATTCACAAAATAATAAGGTTCTATCTGCAAAATCAAGCTTTAACTTGGTACTATAAGGTTCTATCTGTGAACCAATAGGCACTTGAAATGTTCACAAGAGAGCCAATCAGGCTGCTTCTTTTTTGTAATGTTGGTGTCCAATGTCAAGCAAAGGAGCAGAGGAGATGCTAGAGAAAATCTTTCATGGTAAGCTGGGGCTGTTTACAAGACATCAAAGCTTGAGGATTTCAAAAATGAGTTGACAACAGACAGAAGTACTAATGGCAGGAAAATTCTTAACTTTTGATTTCTTTTTTTTTTTTTTTAGATTGCACTGAGCTGTTTCTTTGCACTGTTAGCTACGAAGCTAGCGAGCTAACACTAGTTTTGTATTGTTTGTCTGTGGTCAGTGCTAACATAAAAAAACAAATAATGTAGTTGATAATATTGAGAATAGTCAAAGGTCATAATATAAGTTACCTCACTTATAAAATATTATTGATTGAAGAATGACTTCAGATTTTAATATATTCTATGACCTAGCAGTGGTACCATGCTAATGAGCTCGGTCTATTTTTATTTCTGTCATCAAACTCCAGAAGAGCAAGTACAAGAAAAAACACCAGAAAAGGGACGGCAAAGAAATTGTTACATTTTTCCTGAATAAATACAACCGAAAGAAAACAGTTCATTGTCAGTGACATTTTAATTCAGAATGATTTTAATTAAAGATCCAAGTTTAAAAAAATCTACCTTTTAAGTGGGATGAGTTTTTATTTGGATTTTTGTACTCAGTGGACATGGACTCAGAATCTAAATGTTTATTCAGAATTTTAAAGAATGCTTTTTCAGGTAGATTGCAGCTTGTAAAATTTAAAAAGATCTAGGCTAAATGGGGAAAAAAAACAACATTGTGGTAAATTATCCAGAATTTGTTTGACTCTCTGTACAAATTTTATTGAAATTTGAGTTTATTTATATGTCAAACTATACGCCTCCTAAATTTATATCAAATGTTTATTTTGTTCTATTTATTTATTATACATTTTATTTTTACTTGTTGGTTTTCATATAATTATATGTTGAGTTATCTTAAGAAAACTTTGGAAAAATAAAGGATGGGAAAAAAGAGGGCTCAGTCTGCCAACATTTTTTTTTAATTGTACAAAATTGTGTAATAAATGTTGTGCAGCAAGGCGGCATGGTGGTTAACACTACTGCCTCACAGCTAGATTGACATCTAGGTCTGTGTTCGATTCCACCTTGGCCCGGGTCTCTCTGTGTGGAGTTTACATGTTTTCCCCGTGTTTGTGTGGGTTTCCTCCCACAGTCCAAAGCCACGCAGTTACTGGGGTTATTTTAATTGGCCAGTCTAAATTGCCCATAGGTGTGAATGCTTGTCTGTCTCTCTGTGTTAGCCCTGCGACAGACTGGCGACCTATACAGGGTGTACTGTGCTTCTCACCCTATGTCAGCTGTGTTAGGCTCCAGACCCCCCCCCCCCCCCCCCCCCCCCCCCCCCCCACGACCCTGAACAGAATAAGCAGAAGAGAATGGATGGATGGAGATGTTGTAGCATTGAAACATTCAAAGATAAAACTTTGTCAAGCATCATCTTCTAGTAAAGGGAAGGGAAATGTGTCCGTAAAAACAGTTTACCATGAAAGAAGAAACTTAAAAAATGTCACAGAATTCATTAAATTTGATTTAACCATCCTTGTGGACACTCTATTATATCTATAATTTTATGGTTTAAAACTTACTATAAGTTAACTATTTTTCATTCCTTGAAAATCAGTAGTAGTTTTCACATTTTGCAGATAGAACCTTATAATTCCAAACAAAAAAAAAGGAGTTTTTAGAATTAGTATCAATCAGAATCAGAATCAGAATCTTTATTGTCATTGTACACAGAAGTTGCACAACGAAATTTAAAATGCATTCCTTTTAGGTGCCTCAGACAATAAATAATAAAATAATAAAAATATGAGTGATAAAAATGATTACTAAAATACAGTGCACAATAGTAAATTAAGATTAAATTAAGATAAAATTAGAAGGTTCTATCTGCATTATACTTGTTCAAAAAAACAAACAAAAGAAAAACATTTGCACATTTGATAGGATTTTGATATTACTGATTTAGAATACATATAGGGTGTGTTTCATAATCATGTGTGAACAAGACTTATTCCATGTGTAATTTTTGCTATACAGAGTGCAAAAACTTTAAAGCTCAATATCTCAAAACTGGTCAGAATGTAGATAGAACCTTATAATTGTAAGGGGACGAAATGTTACCAGCACACAGATAAATGTTACCAGTGCACAGATAAATGTTACCAGTGCACAAATAAATGTTACCAGTGCACAAATAAATGTTACCAATGCACAGATAAATGTTACCAGTGCACAAATGAATGTTACCAATGCACAGATAAATGTTACCAGTGCACAAATGAATGTTACCAGTGCACAGATAAATGTTACCAGTGCACAAATGAATGTTACCAATGCACAGACAAATGTTACCAATGTACAGATAAATGTTACCAGTGCACAAATAAATGTTACCAGTGCACAAATAAATGTTACCAGTGCACAGATAAATGTTACCAGTGCACAAATGAATGTTACCAATGCACAGACAAATGTTACCAATGCACAGATAAATGTTACCAGTGCACAAATAAATGTTACCAATGCACAGATAAATGTTACCAGTGCATAGGTAATTATTATGAGTGCATACATAAATATTACCAGTGCATAGATAATTGTTACTAATGTATAGATAATTGTTACCAGTGCACAGATAAATGTTACCAGTGCACAGATAATTGTTACCAATGCACAGATAAATGTTACCAATGCACAGACAAATGTTACCAATGCAGATAAATGTTACCAGTGCACAAATAAATGTTACCAATGCACAGATAAATGTTACCAGTGCATAGGTAATTATTATGAGTGCATACATAAATATTACCAGTGCATAGATAATTGTTACAAATGTATAGATAATTGTTATCAGTGCACACATAAATGTTACCAATGCATAGTTACCAGTGCACACATAAATGTTACCAGTTCACAGACAAATGTTACCAATGCATAGGTAATTGTTATCAGTGCATACATAAATATTACCAGTGCATAGATAATTGTTACAAATGTATAGATAATTGTTACCAGTGCACACATAAATGTTACCAATGCATAGTTACCAGTGCACAGATAAATGTTACCAGTGCACAGATAATTGTTACCAGTGGATAGACAAATGTTACCAGTGCACTAGCATAAAGTTTCATTACAAATGTATGTGAGCTCGGGCGCCCCCTGATGGTGGTAGCCGCATATGTCGCCTTTGCCTCAGTCCGGCTCTGTTCATGGCAACGATCCCGACAGGCTGTTTTACCTCTTTCAAGAGTTTCTGACTCCTGCCGCTGTCTCCCACCTCCCAAACACTCAGAGCCGTTCAGAGGAAGGGGGGAGTGCATGTTGTGCCTTTAAAATAAAAGCACGCGAGTTAAATATTTCAAAATCAAGTATTTTTCTCCTCCGCTGTGTAATTTTTGGTTGGGACAAATGCGCCTGTCTCCAATATTGGGGGGGGGGGGGGGGGGGGGGGGGGGCGTTCCTACGCCTATGCTCTGATGTAATGTCACCAGCTACCTTCTTGTTTCTGCCTTGAGTTGTGTTACAAAAAATTACAAAGGTAAACATCAGGAAACTTTTTCATGCTTTAAATGCTGTCAAAGACTGCAGTCTTATTGTACTCCTTTAAATGTACTTCATCTCTATTACACACAGACAGAGCCCATGGAGTTAAATAGGAAAAAGGTCAATGCATTTATTTTGAAGGATTTTGGCGTCAGCGGAAGTCGTATAGCAGGAAGAGGAATCTGACAACATGTGTGTTCATGATGCATGTTAGCACCCTGACAGAGACTGTAGGTCAAACAGACAGTACACAACAACACAGCGTAGTAATGAGAGGTTTAGCTTTCTGGTGCAAAAGCTGAGTTCTTCCACTGTTTGCTAGAAAACTGTGCAGCCATGTCCGGAGTGTTAGCAAGGCTGCTCTTCTACCCGACGTTAGCCTACAATGTTGCCATGGAGAAGCTGACTTCGAGACGATGGTTTGACAGAGTGGATCAAACTGTGATCCTCGGAGCGCTGCCGTTCAGGTCCATGACCAAACAGGTAAGACTGCCCAGCACTAAACCCTCTGTAACTAAGTTTACTAACTTAACTACGCTTAAATCTCTTTATCCGGGCTTCTCAGCTTAGCCAAAAAGTGATCATCTGCCATAAAGTGATTTCCGATGTTTCTATGTGCTTTTATGTATAATGTCTTTGCTTATATTGGTGAATAGAGTGTAGTCAATAGGATTTATGAAGGGCTTATGTATAAAATGAAGAAATGACCTGTTTTTCAAGTTTGTTTATGACTCTGCATTTTTGCACCTACGTTATAATAAACCCAGGCCTCTTTAGTCACTTAAAATATCTTTATAGAGTTTAATGTTTGATCTGTTGTGATTTCTGCTGCCCTCTTGGCCAGATTTCTCTTTAAAAGACATTTTTAAAATCAATTACAGTTTTTACCCTGATAAATAAAGAATATATAAAAGTCACTGCCAAAAACTGATTGCAGCTTCTACCTTGTGACAGAAATGTTGCTTCTCGCTCAAAATGACTTGATATCATTCACGAGAGATATGTTTGACATATTTTCCACAGATTATAGATCAGCAAGTCATTTACAACAGTTTAAATACAGGCAATCATTTTCTGGCACATACTGGAATTCACTTTTTGGCACAACAATCCTCCTGCCACAGTTTTCCCTTACCATCAGCTTCCCATGAATACACCTGCATACAGCACTCTGTGAAAAGCCAGCCTTTTCAGCAGTGACCTTCTGTGGTTCTCCCTCCTTGTGGAGGTTGTCGATGATCATCATCTGAACAATTATGAAGTCAGCAGTCTTCCCCATGATTGTGGTTGAGTGGACTCAACTGGTTTGAACGATAGTCAGTATTTATGCTATTTGAATAGTAATTTACTCAATATGAAATATTCTAATAATTTGAGATCCTGGATTTTTCATTTTTCTGATCATCAAAATAAAAACGAAAAAAATGAACTTTTTTCACAATATTTTTGAGATGCAGTAGTTTGAGTATAAAGAGCAGAGAAAGAGATTGGTAGCATGTGTCAAGACCTGATATTTAAGAAAAGAAATCTTACTACTCTCTTAGCAGTAAGCAGTTATTGACTGAGAGCTGATAGCCTGTTTGCTGTTGCAGCTGGTTGAAAAAGAAAACGTTCAAGGGGTGATCACCATGAATGAAGAGTACGAGACCAAATATTTCTGCAACTCACTCGAGGTGAGTTCCCCTCATTTGATTTCCCATTCTTAAGCTGATGAAGCACACAGGTAGCCATACAGGCTATGTCATAAAATGTAAAAACATGCCCTGTCTGCATGGCATGCGACCTGTCCAGTTTAACTGCCATACTTATATTAGCAAGTAAACTGTGCCATGCATTGTCATGCATATGCAAACTGATGTAAATGTGTTTAAATACTGATGTCTGCTTTAAAGTGTAAATCCTAACAGTGCAAAAGAGCTGTCCCTCATGCACTTTGTGATTTATTCTAACGGCGCTGGGTGCAGGAGTGGCAGGCTGCTGGCGTGGAGCAGCTGAGGCTCAGCACCGTGGACCTGACTGGTGTCCCCAGCATGGAGAACCTCCACAGAGGCGTGGAGTTTGCACTGCAGCACAAAGAGCAGGGAACCAGTGTGTATGTGCACTGCAAGGCCGGACGTTCCCGCAGCGCCACGTTAGCTGCTGCCTACCTTATACGGGTCAGTATGAAACTGCGAGGAGGTCCCAGTCGTGTCCTCGCAAGTTAAAACATAATGGGTGGCTGGGTGAAAAAATAAATTCACGTGATACTTTCTGTAATTTTGAACTTACATAATCTTACGTTGACATAAGAGAAACACAGAAAACATTTGGATACGTCCTTTAAATTGAATGCTTTATTAATTAGCTGTGCAAATCAGTGGTCAAATATCACTCACCCCCAACATTGTACAGCAGGATATGAGGAAAAAAAAAGGGATTTGCAGCTTACACACTGCAGCTGTCCAGCTTACCTTATTTATTGCATCTTCATAAGATTTGAATATGAAAATCCCTTTATTTATGCTTCTTTTTATTTTTTACTTATTTTTATTTTTACATTTACCTCCACATTCACTGAATAACAGTACCGACAGCTTGAAGTCAATATTTTTAAATGCTGATCGTGTGAAACATGCTCACTCCTGACCAATTGGTCGGGCATCGAGCGGCAGGTTTGTTATGTTGACAGCGTGCTTTTCCACTGACAGTTACACTGCTGGACTCCAGAAGAAGCCTGTCAGAAACTGGCATCTGTTCGCCCGCACATCCTGGTGCGCTCCGCTCAGCTGGAGATGCTGAGAAAGTACTACCAGCAGGTGTGCGCAGAGTCGGGCTGAGAGAGCGGGGCAGCGTGTCGGACCTCATTACGTTCCCGCTGGAGGTGGGAAACTCAGAGCCTCGATCAAAGCCACAGTCACAGGAAATGCAGCTGTTGTCTTCTCCGCCAGTCCTCCTTAGCATGCGTCTAACTGCAGAGAAGGAGATGTCAAATAAATTATTTATCTTTTTAAAATGATTTTCATGAGTTTTACTTGAATTGTCAGGTATTTATTAGCAGAAAACAGAAAAGACGTTTAAATCAAAGAGTTGAAGTAATGGTGAGTCCATTTTAATAGCTAGAATTTGTACAGCTTAGAGTTTTGTTGAATGGAATGTCATTCTGTTTTAAGCAAAATACTAACAAATTGTGTAAGACAAATCATTGCGCTACTCTGAAAGCTGTTTTTCGTTAAAAAGAAAACACTCCTGTTGAAGCATGTTGAGACTGGCTTGAGTTTGGCCAAGAAGACGAGAAAATTTGGTGAATATTTCAGTAATCAGGATATTACTGTAGACTGGAAAACACTGCATTTTATTCTACAGTGCCTCATAATGTTACACAATGACCAGAAATAAATACATGTGACACAGAGACCAAAAGTGCTTCTTTATTTTCAGTAGTTCTGTATTATTGACAAGTAAATATTTAAATGTAGTTACAGCGGGGATGTCAGAGTAATGAATGTGCAATGTGACAATCATCTAGGATGCATCATTTTGTCTGTGGGGCAGATAAAATAATACAGGGATTTATTTACTATATTATTGTGTCTATTTATTTCACCATAATCCAGTTTTAATGTGTCACTTTATTAGCTCTCTGGTTAGCGTTCCCCTGCTGTCAGTCAGCTGTGATGTGTGAGTGAGTGAGTTACCTTTTGTTCACTTTAATTTCATTTATTCAGTGACGTAGTGACCGTTGAGTCAGATTCGTGGAGATTGTAGAGCACCTGCTGTTTTAATAAAAAATAGTGATATTTGGCTACAACAGACCCATAATCATATCACAAGAGGCAGCAATACAGTATTGATGTTTGGTTCAAACACTCATATGCATATTGTAGGTGAAGGATGTCTCGGTTTCTAAAATAATATTATACATACAGCTGGGAAAATAAAATACAGCAGAGGGCTGTAACAAAACAATGAACAAGGAAGGAATCCAGGAGGTAAAATCTGAGAAACGGGAGGAGGGGAAGGAGTCAATCCCCGAAGCAGATGTTAACAGACATTAAAAGTTGCTTTTCTTCAAATGTTAATACACTGTTCGGTTTTGCTTCATACAAACAAACCCAAACCTAAAGCTGACTGTAGCATGGACAGATATCTGGGCAGTTCTTCTATCTTGGAAAGTGTCCTAAAATGTCTATGCTGTATTAATCCTAGTAAGTGTTTATTGGAAGTCCACTCAACTACAGCATTAATTAGTATCCACCAGCACCCTCTTGGCCAACAGCAGTGGAGGTAGTTGTTCTTGATAATATGATTGATTGATTGATTTACAAGTTTTTACGCTAGATAGATTCTGGTTCAAAATGAACCCAGAATTTTTTTTTGGGCTTATACTATGAATGTAATATTTTTTAAAGTTTCAGTTCTGAGTTTCCTGTTTTTTTCCCTGCATTTTTCTCTCCAGACACCGTGAGACTATTGAGCAACATTTATCCTCCGGTCCACGAGGGGGCGACAGGCCGATAACAGTCTCCTTTCGGCCAGAAGAAGAAACCTCAGAGACAAAATGGCGGCGTCGTTGGTGCGGTTTGTCCGCGGAGGTCTCGGAAGGAGTTTTAACAGTACGCTAACTACAAACCCCTATACAAACTGCAAACTGCAGTAATTCATTTTAGCCAGCGTCCATTTGCATGCTACCAAAAATGATGTCGTTTTCAGCTGTCAAATGTTTCGGGTTTGACCTTCGAGATAGCTAATGCTACCTTTAGCCAGCTCTTATTTAGCTGTGTGTATTCACATGTCAGTTTCTGCTCCTCTGTGACAAATCCTTTCTGTTTGTCCCCTCTCAGTTGCGCGGACGTCGTGCCTCCTGCAGCAGCAGACCAGACTGCAGGGCTCCAGCACCGAGTCCAGGCGTGAGTACACACTAACTCATGTTGCAGGGGGATGGAAATAGAAGATGTTCATAGCTCAACTACTCAGCTGTTTTGACATCAAGTGGGCAAATACACGGAGACCTCAGAACCAGATGGGCGTTAAGAAATAGATCCAACAACTAACTGTTGCTGGAGAATGGAGTAGTAAATCCCCGTTTCTACCCATAAATGCGGTACAGTGGCCGGGTGTTTCTGTCCCTGGTGCTAGTTAGTCTGATCTTAGCTAACATTGCACAGAAATGTGGTAGAGCTAAAATAATTAGACTTTTTAAACATACTCTCAGGTGTTTTAAAAGAATATCCAGATGGTCCAAATGTGGATAATGCCACATATAATGGGGCCCAGAAGTCTGAGGCCACATCAGATACCTAGAAGTAATAATAAAAGTTGCTGTGTTTTCATTTGTAAAGCTTTGACTGTTTCTTGCACAGTTGTGATGCTGTTTTGCTAATCACATTTGTATGCTGACAGACTTACTAAGTTTACAAATGCTTGACTTATCAGATAAAGTACTATCAGATAAAGCACTAGATGCATGAGATGAAATATTGGGTTTTACAGCAGCAAAGAGGCGATGCTGCCAAAGCAAAAGCTGTCTGTATGTAACTGCTAGCTTAGTTTGCCACTTATTTTCATATCTGGCAGCTTCTTGGAGACTGAGCTGCAGGCTGAGACAGCAGCCGCCTCCTCTCCATGTTACCTGCTGCAGGCAGTGAATTCACTTTAAGGAGTGAATATCAGTAATGACTGCCGATGTTTTGTTTATCTTTAAACTTAGCATTTGCATATGAGGGATGGGATTTGATTTGACAGTTTACATTTGATCTGATATTTGCTAGTTTTATTTATTTTGGTCGCATTGTCCTGTATGATCATTTTAGTAGTTTTGTTCTTATGTTTTTATTTGCTGGATTGACAGCTGGGATGGGCTCCAGCCCCCCACGACCCTGAAAAGGAGAAGAGGATGGATGGATGGATATTTTGTAAAGTTAGGAAACTAATTCTTAAGTCGAGTGTGATGTTACCTTACACATTAGTAATGAATCCCAATCTGGTCCTCACAGTGAGTTTATTATTTAAACGCTAGTGTCAGATCAATAATTGGTATTGGCAGGTACCTGAAGCCAAGGTATCAAATGGATATTTGGTTCTGTGACTTGCGTCAAATATTACAGAAGACGCACAAAATCTACAGCGTCTGCCATGATGAATTTACTGTGTTGTCTCCTCTGTTTTGTGCAGCTACTGTCAGGCCCACGGATGCTGTCACTCACAACCAGCTAACAGCATTTGGGGAGTATGTGGCAGAGATGATGCCCAAATATATTCAGCAGGTCCAGGTGAGTTCATTTTCACATGAGAGCACTCAGATGCATGCATTGTAAATACTGGCATTGACTTACATGTTCTGTTTGCAGAAAGTAGGTAAGTTATTGCTGATGTCATAATGTTATCCATCAAGCCTCAAATAATAATTTTAAATTAATCTCTAATTAGAGTTATTATGTTTAGAATCCTGCAGATGGCCTAAAAGTGTGTGTGTTTGTGTAGGTGACCTGTTACAATGAACTGGAGGTGATGATCCATCCTGATGGAGTGGTCCCTGTGCTGACCTTTTTGAGGGACCACACCAACGCTCAGTTCAGGAACATGATTGACCTGACAGCTGTCGACATCCCGACACGACAGAACCGCTTTGAGGTAGCATCACACCACACACATGCACAGACGTATAATGATGGCTCCCCCTCACCTGTTGTCAGTAAAATGAATTTGAACAGTATGATTGCTTTACTGAATACATCAATGCCTGTAGAGACACAATCATACCTACAAAAACTGCGCTGTTTTCTCAGCAACAAACCCTGGATCACAAGTGACATAAACAGGGTTCGTATGGTTGCTGGAAATCCTTGAAAATGCTTGGAGTTTAATGTGGTGCTTTCAAGGTTTGAAAAGTGGTTGAATTTTGGATATAGTGCTTGAAACTGCTGGAAGTTGTAATTTTTATTTTTTTTAAATATAAATAATATAATGATCTGATTGAATAGCTTATGAGATGGAGAAAGAAAATGAGACAAAGTCTAAAATTATTCCCCCCGGCCTGGCCTGCATGTCTGCATGTGACCTGTCAGTGTGTTGACAAAGTGTTGACTGGAAAACTGCAAATTCCAATTATGGATAAGACAAGTATGGAATTCTGTTAAGGTCAAAAGTCACACGCGAGAAAAAATAGAATAGAATAGAATGCCTTTATTGTCATTATACAGGATGTACAATGAGATTGGAGGGCCACTCCTGTTCAGTGCCATGTAACAGAAAATCAAACTCTCTAAAATGAAAATAAAAATATTATAAAAATATTATAATCTAGTATAATCAATATGATCAAGAGATATACAGAAAATAAACAATGTGTAAAATATACAAAAAATAGAATGTATAAAAATATATACATACATTGGTGCATCTGTACATTGTAAAAAACATAATCTTCGGAAATAATGTGATTCCGCGAGCGCAGGAAGTAAATTCAACAACTCGTGTGTGCGGCTGCGTAGAGCTCAGCAGCCACACGCACAAAGAAAGATCGAGCACACGAGGGTCTGCTGTGCGCCTGTGTTGCTGCAGGTTCACGCTCTTGTGCGGAGCTGAATTTTGCGCCTGTGAAGAAACTGACTTTTGACTGTTTATGCGGGGCCTAATGTGATTGGTCACTTTGATGGACAGTTCAGGTTACTGTGTTAGACCGAGTTACACCGTGGGAGCAACATAAGAGCAGTTTTAAACTGGATTTGCTCACAATCTGGAGAATAACGTTTCCAGAATTAACTATCACTAGTTATTGTTTTTGGGGCAGCACGGTGGCGCAGTGGTTAGCACTGCTGCCTCACAGTTAGAATAAAATCTGGAAGGCCTGGGTTCGATTCCACCTTGGCCCAGGCCTCTCCCTCTCTCTGTGTGGAGCTTGCATGTTCTCCCCGTGCTTGCGTGGGTTTCCTCCGGGTACTCCGGTTTCCTCCCACATTCCAAAGACATGCACTTACTGGGGTTAGGTTAATTGGCTACACTAAATTGCCCATAGGTGTGAATGACAGCGTGAATGTGTGTGTGAAAGGTTGTTTGTCTCTGTGTTGGCCCTGCAACAGGCTGGCGACCTGTTCAGGGTGTACCCCGCCTCTCGCCCTATGACAGCTGGGATAGGCTCCAGCCCCCCCGCGACCCTGAACAGGATGAGCGGAAGCGAATGGATGGATAGTTATTGTTTTCTGTCAAGTGACTTAGTGCATAATACCATCTTTTTAATGTGATTAACAATGTGAAATAATTTTGAGTATGTATGTGTTTGTATAAATATGTATCCCAGTGTTAATGTGCTAGAAAATCTTGAAAATGGACCTTGAAAGTGCTTAAAAAGTGCTTGAATTTGACCCTGCAAACCCTGCATGAACCCTGCATAAAGGCAATCCTCAACCAGAAAAGGTAACTTTCAGGGATGGTGACAAAGAATGGCTCAAATAGGTACAACATGAACTGAAGAAGAGATTGAAAATGGCAAAAGTGGAATACAAAAGTAAGATAGAAAGGAATCTCCAAAACAGCAACATTTGTGAGAGTTATGTTCTTTGATTTTTCAAACTCTTTCAATACCACCCAACTAAATATACTCAAAGACGAGCTCATGGAAATGGGTGTAGATTCTTCTTTTGTTTCCTGGATCAGACTACTTGACAGAAAGTTTGTCAGGTTGGGGAGCTGTGTTTCTGGGACATTAATGAGCAGCACGGGGGCTCCATGGGGGACTGTCCTGGACATGGTTTGCTCATCCGTTACAGAGCCTATGATTCCTTTGGGCAGAGTTATAGGTGCTCATGTTAAATACATTAAAAAAGCAAACTAACATCTAACTTGCATCTCAGTACTTACATAAATCTCTGCAAATGAATTTGTACCACTATGTGTTCTGACAGCGAGATTATGAATGAGGAAATCTGTCAGTGAGCTGGTTCAGATGCCGCAGGAAGGGGCGGAGCCAGAGAGAAACTCAGTTTGTTGAAGAAAACCTGGTTAGGTTCAGTCTGTTACCCTGGTAACTGACTCAGAGTAGAAGTTAACTCTGTTTCTGGAACAGAAAGTTTCGCTCATCTCAGAGTTAATAAACTCAGAGTTGTTAGCTAAGCCTGTTTCCTGGAATAGGGCCCTGCTAAAAGCTAGATCACTTTTTTATGTCCTGATATAAGAACTGTAGAATTAACAAAGGGTGTACTTTCTTTTTACCATAACTGGATGTTGTAAATGTTTGTGTCAATAAAATGTGTTAAACTTAATTGCTGAATTCTGCAGAAACCCTTTGTGTGTATCCAGCTTACTGTTTACCTGCCTAAATTAATAAAAAGTTTCCCAGTTTATTAAAAAGCAATCATTCTGAAAACAATAGAGGCACCGATGCGGTTCCAGCCAGAAGGATATGTTTTAAAGTAAATTAATTTCTGCATTGATTGTATACTGTAAGACAGTTTTAGTTTTAATGATCTAAAGTACCCCATATAAAGTAGCTGACTTGTGTGTGCTGGTTTACAGATTGTGTACAACCTGCTGTCGCTGCGCTACAACTCCCGCATCCGCGTCAAGACCTACACAGATGAGTTGACACCGGTGGACTCCGCCGTCCCCGTCCACATGGCTGCCAACTGGTACGAGAGGGAGGTGAGTCACATGCTGCAGTCATGATACTCAACATTTGTTATGGTTTATATTGACATCACAGACAAACTGAGAGTATAACTGTATTACAACAGGTGTGGGACATGTTTGGGGTTTTCTTCGCCAACCATCCAGACCTGAGGCGAATTCTGACTGACTATGGCTTTGAGGGTCACCCCTTCAGGAAGGACTTCCCTCTGTCAGGATACGTGGAGGTGAGTTCTGAGTTTGGTTTGTTCAGCTCCATCAATGTCAGTAAGACAGACAGAGAAGCAGCTGTGCCCACATGTGTTGTATCTGGCTCCTCTGCGTTCTGTTTCATTTATTCATTTTATTTGACCTCATGATGATTAATTTCACATTTTTAAGAAAAGAATCTTTAAGAATCATTTTATAAGGTCACATTGTAAAGAAAAGCTTCTGTCTATAAAGACTGATAATTTTGTATCCCTAAAATCTACCATATCTGTCCATGAAAAACAAATTACGTAAATTCATTCTCTTTCATTTTGACTGCACCAGCTTACAAACTGAAGCATGCCTCCCTCTGCAGGTCCGTTATGATGATGAGTTGAAGCGTGTGGTGGCAGAGCCTGTGGAGCTGGCACAGGAGTTCAGGAAGTTTGACCTGAACACGCCCTGGGAGGTGTTCCCCGCCTACCGGGATCCCAAAGAGGATTCACCCAAGCTGGAGGCTGGTGATAAGGCCCCCGAGAAGAAGTGATGTCCTCCTGTTTAGCCGGCACACCCTTCATCACCGTGTTCTGTTTTTGTGTTATTCTGGGACTCCGGTCCCTCAAGAATCCTGATATTTATGTAAATAAAGATACTAGTAAAACATTTTTAAATGACCATCGTGGCATTTTTTTTTTTTAGATTTGGATTAAATGGGTGGTGGTTCCAGTTGATGCCAATAGTACCGAAAGGGGTTGACATAAGGGCTCTGTACAGAGTCACGTTCCTTCACAATAAATGGGGAAAACCATTTGTTCAACAGGTTTTTAAGAGTAACCCAGTAAACCCAGTGGTGTACAAAGTTAAAGCTTTATTAGTCTGTTTTTGCTTACTTATTTTCCCGAATTGTAACCAAATATGTGTGAAAAAATTACGCATTCATGTGGTGTTGGAATCGGGGGGGGAAAAAATTCCCCCAAGGCAACTTGAATTCACTTCAAGTAGAAAGGAAAAAAAAAAAAAACAGCCCGGGAACAGCTAAGCTACTGCGCGGGACCCTCAAGCTCCCAGGGCTCTGGTAGAGGACCCGAGCTTGGATGACCACCAGCAGGACAAGTGGGGAAGTTTTGTGTGTGATCAGCAAAAAAAAAAAAAAAAGGTACAATGAAAAAGTGGGGGCTGTCTTTCTGTATTAAGGGGCCCAAAGAAAGTGCCTACCAAGTAGAAAAAAAGACAACTGAACTCCCACCACATACTCAAACAGAAAAACTAAAATAAAAATTAAACAAAGTAAGCATTCAAGTTGTAAACTCAACAAGGAAACAAACAAAAAAAAACCTCTAAACATAATAATAAAAAGCTACTGTATTAACTATGTTGCCCTTATTGTTTGTGACCAAAAAAAAAAAAAACCTATCAAATGGTGAACACTGGAATTGGCCAGCAGGTGGCGTTGCAGTATAGATCATAAAAGCTGTAAAGATGCTCTGAATGCTGTTAACCTTCATCATGGGCAGAATAACAGTCCAAGCTGTATGTTTTGTTTTTGTTTTTTTTTTATTTTGTCAAACATCTTCATTGAAGCATTCATTTTACAAGTAAGAAATACTCAAAACACTTCAAAGAAAGAGTCAACATGAGCCAGACTACTGAAATCAGGCTTTGGGTCAAAATGCAGCCTCTTTTTTCCATCAGCAGGTTTACAGTTTCAGTTTTGCAAAGTGCAAATTTTGCCAATCACACCAAGTAAAATCATGCAATTCCTAAAAATGAGCACATTTTGACCCATGTCTGCATCACATATTTTCTAATACACGATCTTCCACCGGGATTATCAGAAACAGAGAAGCACAGACCAGAAACATCCAGCATATCATCAGTCACTGTACAGATAATTCACTAATCAATAAAAGTACACAGTTAGCAGGCATCGACTGGGTCTGTGAAGCTGCTCGGTAATCATGACAAAGTATCTTTTTCATTTATTGTATTTTCACTTAAATGCATGCATCACACGAGTTTGGTGCAGGATTTCTTAACACCTTCGCAGACTGGTCATGATTTTCTGAGTCTGAAAGCAAAACTGAGGGGGTTCCACCTCTGTGCACTGCTCACTCACTAATGCTGAAACTGAGAAACCACCAAGTGTTAGACTGCGACAGAATATATCTGCAATGAGCCATGCTCACAGAGTAATTCCATATTGTGAAATTAAAAAAAAAAAAATCCCATATTGTCCTAAATTTAGTCCCCTTCTTAGAAATGAGTGCAGCCGTAAAGGACAGGAAATTGTGGATTAGCGAGAGCGTGAGTGTGGAGCCACCTGAAGCCAGAGAGACTGGCTTACGCTTGCCGGTGAAGGTGCAGCATCATTTCTCCTGTGCCCAAAGCCATCACAGTGAAGTAAAGGCTTTCATGACTTTCCACAGCTCTAACTGAACAGTTTGGTAATCTAGATTATATTTATTTAACTTTTTCAGCATTTTAAAGTTCTCCTTTGTATAGCCGGATTTTTCAAACATGAATCTTAGTTTTGATTTTCTGCTGCTGCACACTCTGATTTCACTCTCCTCGTTTGCTGCTGTGTGTCTTTGGTCAGAATTTCTCTATTTTCTGCACTTGATAATTACGAGCAACTATTCATATTACTGCTAGAGTTGAACACTGCCAGATCGGCGGCAATTATAATTCAAGGATACATGAAAGGTTGCATGCTTATTCTAATGCAGCTTGTATTTTATTTTGTTTTTTTCTAATCAGTCAAAATGATTTTACACCAGCCCACTGTTTATTTTTCCTTCCAATGAAGATTTCTCCATTGCAGTGTTCCAAAGGGCCACTAAAACTGGCAGGACTGCAGTGAGTTAACAGGCCTCTACGGACATCTTGTTTATTAATAGTGTGGCTGTTTTGATTATTTTAGGAGTTACGTGTATTGGCTGCAATATTCACTGCCATTCAGCCAGCAAACTGAAGCGTGGCTACCCACGCAATGATTACCCCTGCTGTGGTGCTTCAGTCTGAATGCGGTTCAGTGGAGGAAGAGGAAGTGTTTATAGAGTATGATATTGCTTTCCACTCGTTTCCTGGGTTAATTAATTTTTAAAAGAGATTTTTTCAGTGTGGTTCAGGATCCACAGCTGTCGTAAAAGAAGAGACCTCTCTGTCTTGTGATCCTTATTCACTGGTGATGATGAGGGTATAAGAAAAAACAGATTGTGTCTTAAAGGATTTTGATTCTTTCAAAGTGGATATCTCCATCCATGGCTTTACAAGAGGAAAATGATCCTTGAGTGGTCATTCTTTTTCCTTTTTATTCTTCTAATTAGCAACTGTTCAACAGTTAAACTTTTGTCAGAGGTTACTTTTAATTTTTAGTCACCTGGACATAGGGACTACTTACACTATATTGCCAAAAGCATTAACTCACCCATCCAAATCATTGATTTCAGGTGTTTCAGTCATTTCCATAGCCACAGGTGTATAAAACCAAGCACCTAGGCATGCAGACTGCTTCTACAAACATTTGTGAAAGAATGGGTCACTCTCAGGAGCTCAGTGAATTCCACTGTGGTACTGTGATAGGATGATACCTCTGCAAAAAGTCCAGTCATAAAATTTCACTACTAAATATTCCACAGTCAGCTGTTAGGGGTATTATAGCAAAGTGGGAATGATAGCAACTCAGCCACAAAGTGGTAGGCCACGTAAAATGACAGAGTGGGGTCAGTAGATGCTGAGGCACACAGCGCACAGATGTCAACTTTCTGCAGAGTCAATCACTACAGACCTCCAAACTTCATGTAGCCTTCAGATTGGCCCAAGAACAGTGCGTAGAGAGCTTCATGGAATGGGTTTCCATTCCCCCTGAGCAGCTGCATCCAAGCCTTACATCACCAAGTGAAATGCAAAGTGTTTGATGCAGTGCTGTAAAGCACAGCACCACTGGACTCTAGAGCAGTGGAGATGTGTTCTCTGGAGTGATGAATCACACTTCTCTGTCTGACAAGCGGATGGACGAGTCTGGGTTTGGTGGTTGCCAGGGATACAGTACTTGTCTAACTGCATTGTGCTGAGTGTAAAGTTTGGTGGAGGGGGGGTATTATGGTGTGGGGTTGTTTTTCAGGAGTTGGGCTCGGCACCTTAGTTCCAGTGAAAGGAACTCTTAATGCTTCAGCATACCAAGACATTTTGGACAATTTCATGCTCCCAACTTTGTGGGAACAGTTTGGGGATGGCCCCTTTCTGTTCCAACTTGACTGCACACCAGTGCACAAAGCAGGTCCATAAAGACATGGATGAGCAAGTTTGGTGTGGAAGAACTTGACAGAGACTGTGAGCCAGGCCTTCTTGTTCAACATCAGTGTCTGACCTCACAAATGTGCTTCTGGAAGAATGGTCATAAATTCCCGTAAACTCTCCTTAACCTCGTGGAAAGCCTTCCCAGAAGAGTTGAAGCTGTTATAGCTGCAAAGGGTGGGCTGACATCATATTAAACCCTATGGATTAAGAATGGGATGTCACCCAAGTCCATATGTGTGTGAAGGCAGATGGCAGTATAGTGTAAGTACAAAGACTATCAAAATCTGAAAAAAACAGAAAAAATTAACAACTTTGCTCCAAAACAATTGAACATTTCTATCGCCATCTTTGCAGTCAAAGAATCCTCTCGTGGTGCTCAACATTCTTTGGGCGCCATGACTTCCTCTTACAATTTCTCTATATAAAAAAAAAAAATTCTTACATTTTTTTTAAGCATTATTCAAAGTCTGAAAAAGTTCAGGCTTCTGGTATGCAACTTGTGATATGCAGGAATAGATTTTGCCACTGAGGGATAAAACCTTTGTATCTTATTTTTTAAGGATTGTTTTACAGAATACAGTCAGCTTGAATTTATGAGGATTTTTGGCTCTATTTTAAAGATTCTGTCCACCCAAATAATATCAATAATATAAAGTTTTTCCTTCTAACTGATGAATGTAAGTCAATTCATCATTTCTTTATAGCTCTATTTTTGTTCTCCACCAGCTACTGAGGAAACTATGCTGTGTTAAATGCACATGAGCTATTCTTTAATTTAGTGTTTATAGTAGCAAATATTATATTTCCATGAAAAAGCTGCATGTTGTGTTTGGAAATTACTCTTTACTACTTTAAGCAACATTTTCTAATAGCACACAGTCATTTATGTCATCATTAAGACCAAAATACTGATTAATGAAACTAATGTCAGTTTGATATTTTAATCTTCAGGAAGCAAATTAGCCTATTTGTCATAACTGGCGTGTTTAGATCATCATTTATACCAGAACTTTCTTCTCATGAATTTACAGCCAGTTAACTGTAATAAAAATGTAAATGCTCAATAAAAGTGAAGTATGATTTCACATGGTGCCTCTCCAACAGAGAAGGTGATTTCATAAAGTCAAGGTTCATCACAACTTGAACAGCATCATCTTTTCCCCCGGTGGCGTGAAATTAAACAGACATGCATATTATAGCAGCCTGGGAGAAGCAATTAAATTTTCCCCACAGTGGTTCTGGAGACATGAATTAAACGCTGCTAGAATTAGAAATCAAATTAAGGTCCAGATCCCCGCAGGCGCAGAGGTGGCATGTGGTCAACAGTCTGATGGATATGGAGTCTGCACATTTCCACAGCGATGTCAGTTTTGTCCCGTCATGCTCTTCTCCTGCTGTGGCCAATTTTGGGGAGAGAAACACCAAACTCCCAAATGAAAAGAGAATTTTGACACGAAACACAGTTTATATCGATTCACATGCCTCTAAAGACAAAGAAAGTAAAGACACTTTACCTTACGAGCAGAAACACCTTTGACAAGAAGAACAAATGCACTTAGAGGAATATTTTGCTCAAAAAAATGAAAAATTCAGTGATTATCTACCACACCTTTATGCCACGTAAATCTCCACTATGGGATCACTGCCTTATCTGCAGCTCAGACTTAAATGCGCATGCATAAAGATTTTGAATTTTCATTTTGCTCAGTGTACATTTACTCAGACACTGTACTTAGCAGTTTGAGTACTTGCTTAAGTACGCAATATGACTCTTTCTTTCTAATTCTGCAGCACATTACACAAATATACTTTTTTACTGCACTATATTTATCAACACATGCTTACAAGTTTTTAGAGAACTCATATTCAAAATACTGTATAATATAAAGACTATATAATTCCCTAAAATGTGGTACAGTGGGCAAATTCTGAACATTTCTAGTCATTTCTAGTCTAGTCACCTCATTTAAACACTTGGTGCTGTGATGTAGTTGGAAAGTGATAAATGTGCTTATTTGTCAACAACTTGAACTCTTTAAGCAGCCACCTCCTGAGTTATAAAGCATGAAGCCAACATGGAAATGCCAACAACTGCAGTTTCTTGAATGGCCACTTGAGGCTGACTATAAAATCCCAGTGCAGCAGAAATAAACAGGTACTGGTACAATTTATTTTTTTTTGTCTCTACAACTAATTTTCCTCTTTGTGTAGAGAAACTGTCTTGCTCAATTTCAAATATGTCTCTAGCTAGGCCTTGGCTAATTTGAGGCGTTGGTGTCTTTTGGGCCGTTTTCAGTGCAGCTATCTTTTTTTTATTGCACTAACTCCCTTTGATTCAGTTTTGGTGAGTGACATTCTAGTATGTTATGTATATAGTACTTGGCATTAATTATAGTGTATCCATGTCTGCACCTGTGTGGATGCAGCTTGCTAACCTAGCTTTCTTTCCTAACTTGATAGTGTCAGCTGATAACATAGCACTCCACCCTCTTGTTGCTCCTTTTTTAAAAACATTTTTGTGTTTTATAAATGTTTTATATGCTGAGAGAGACAGAAAGTAAAGCATTACCATTATATCCAGTAATTATTATAAATAATATAACAGAGTTTCTGTACCATGGACACCTTTAATATGCTGATAGACTGAGTGGGTTCACTAACAGTGAACACAGAATAATTTTGTTTTTGAGCTGTATAAAATGCATGAAAGCTAACTGATGAGCTAACACAGAGGTGAGTGAGTAATCACTGAATTTTCATTAAAGAGTGAAATATTCACATCTGGCAAAGTCATATCCTGGGAAGCCAGTGGCTGAAAATTGATTTTGTTAAGCAGTGCACTCAGTCCAAGGTCCCTGTGACTTTGTGAAGGAATTCATATGAAGCAGAAAGACAGCCAAAGCAGCATTCATTTGGAGTGTAACTCCCCAGTGCCTTCTGTGAAATCTGAAGACATTTCCATCTTGCATGAATTCCTCCAACAATGTTCAGTCCCTAGCCAAAGTGCTGCAGCTAGGGTTTCTTGTCTGCATATGATTGGCTGGTGGCAGTATTGGTGGTGGCAGTGGTAGCAGGGAAATCGGGGTATATCAGAAAGCCGGTAAATGTGATGTACTTGGCATGGTTGCTGTAGGCACCAAATCCATCTCTCTGGTGGGAGTAGAGCCAGACTGTGTCTCCCGGTTTCAGTGACAGCATCAAACTCTGGCTCTGCAGAGCTTTCTCGCCCTGGCTGTCATCATAAATCATCGCCTGCACCTCCAGGCGGTTCTTCATCAGCTTGACGGACAACGTCTTCTGGGGCATCTTGCCCACGTTGAAGGAGAAGAAGTACGCCCCAGGAATGCGGCAGGTGAACACTCCCTCCGTCACGTTAAAGTCTTCTCCGATGTTGACAAACGCCGTGTCGAAGCTCACTGGTTGGTGCTGCGGCATCCCCAGTTGGTTTACACCCACAATGCTTTGGGTGCGCCCAACTGAGAAGGCAGATCTCTGGTCGTCCTCTTCATCCTCGTCCTCCTCCTCTTCCTCTTTAATTTGCAGCTCCTTCTCCTCGTCCCTCGTTTCAGATCTGATATGATCTGTGGCCTGGTTGTTGTTCAGCAGTGGGATGTTGTCCTGCAGGGGCTGCTGGGAGTCGGGATGCTGCTGGTGGTGATGGTGGTGTGTCTGGTAGCCATAGACATCGGGGTAGACGAGGTAACCATTGAAGGTGGTGTAGTGTCCGGTGTTGCTGTATAGCGCATAACGAGGGTCACCATGGAGACGGAGCCAGACGGTGTCACCGAACTCTAGCTGCAGCATGACGCTCTGGCTCTGCACCTGAGGAATGATGCACACTGTTATCCCAGTGGAGTCATATCTAGGCCTGTTTTACATCAACAACAAACACATAATCCAATCATCTACCTCACACAGCCCTTCATTTGAGGGAATAATCCCCTCTGATCTGCTTTCATTCCCCATCCCTATGCAAACGCACCCTGTGTGAGTGCTACCACAAGCTCTGACCTGACCGCTGTAAATATTTCCTCAGGGAGAAAAAATACACCTTGAAAGAGATTATTTCAATCAATAATGACATGCCTGTCTGACTGAAGTACCACATTTTGGGAAATATGTCAGCTTGATTAGATTTGAAACTTATGCATTTTTTGTTTCAGTGTACATCAAACAATCACAACATTACAGTGCAATGACCTGCTGGGAAACCTTTGGTCCTGACATTCATGTGGATGCCACTTGGATGTACCAGACAAAGCACACATGGCAACGGTATTCCTTAATGGCAGTGGCTTCACTCAACAATGGATAATGTGCCCTTTAACTTAAGATGTCCTGATAATAAAACTGTTCATTTATGCCAGTAAATTAACTTTACCCTGCCAGCTCCTTAGGACAGACCCATATGAGAATAGCTTTGGTGTCCTGCCTCCTGTAGGCTCTACCTAGCCACAACACACCTTCTAGTGTGTTGTGGCTAGGTAGAGCCACTACTTCCAGTCACTACTGGAAATACTAGTATTTCCAGTAGTGACAATGCTAAACTGTTTTTGTTACTTTTCTGTCATTCAGTCTGAAATAAACCTTTCTATTAGGTATTTATTGTAGAGGAGGATTTGAGCTTTGAGCACTGGATTTCCATCATAAAAGTTAACACTATCAGTCTGCTAATTGTGAGGCACAGATAGAAGTGGGGGTGTGTTGGGCTCGGTGAATCTCTGCATACACAGACATTGATGAGAGAGAGATACTGGGGAGCTTATTTCCCACTTTACACCCTCTGCCAGCGAGAGAACGCTGAGTAACAGTTAAGGTCAACCACATCCTGTAAATCTAGTAATCATAATCAGTAATTAGTGGACATAGGGGGATGGATATCTGATGGGCAAAAAAAAAAAAAAAATCAGAGCTCTGAAACGTACCTTCCGCTCCTCTCCTGCGTTTTCTTCATACACGATGGCCTGCACCTCGTTCCTGTTTTTCATCAGCATCACAGACAGGTCCTTATGTGGAAACTTTCCCACTGTGAAGGAGAAGTAGTAGGCCCCGGGAATACGACAGCGAAACAAGCCAGACTTGGCGTCAAAGTCCCCACCGATGTTGACATAAACAGTGTCAAAGGTCACAGTCATCTTTGGCCCCCCTTCCATGCTGGAGGTGCGAGCAACTGAGAAAGCTGAACGCAACTCTACATCATCGAGCAGACGGGCAAAACCCCACACACCACCCACATGATTCAGGCACAACAGACCAATCAGCAGGCTGGTTAGGAGCAGCATCTTATCTGTAGAAATTAAGAAAGGAGAGACGTGTTTACCTTATTCACAGATTTGTAAAAATGTAGTTACACAAAAATACATTCTCAGATCTTTCAATCCTGCACCTGTGACGCGGCTGTTTTGTTTTGTTTTGGGTTTTTTTTCAGTGTAAAATACAGAAGTTTTACTTAGATCACCTAGCAAACAGCAACATGTAATCGATAAGTGACAGGGAAGTTAGGATAACTGCACCGCTGCCTGTCTTTGGTTTGGTGCAAGTACTTTCTCTCTGTTCCTTCCACAATGAACCTAAGTGGGATTTAATAAATAACCCTGTTTTGTTCAACCTGATTTAACACAGCATCAATTCAAGCTCCCTGAAGCCTTGTGTTCATTAATCTTGTTGCTCAGTGATTGTAACTTTTGTAATGGTTGTGTCATTCATTTCCACAATGTTGTATTACTCCTCCTTCACATAATTTTATACACCAGTGCTCCTCTGTGCTCATTATAGATTAGTAATTAGTAGACAAACCAGAACACATTTTTGTGGAGAAGAGTTCCACCAGTTTTTTTGTTTTCCGTTAGTTGTTTCTTAACTGCTTACTAAACTTTGCTGTGCTATCATTTGCCCATTAGGCAGTCGATAACTTCCTGATTGTATCTGAACTGCTCGTTATTTTGGACAGTTTTTGATGTAGGGTACTGAGGCAGTATAGTCAGTAGAAAAGTCCAGAATTTTAGCTTTAACATCACACAGCAAAAATGCCCCAACTATCTGGATATTAATAAACAACAAAGCTTCAACTCTTAAGCGAAGACCAAGATGACCATTGTGCCACTAACCTGTTGGTTAGTGATGTCAAGCTGAGGCTTTGGGCCATCGCCATCATGATGTTTTTCAAAAGCAAGATATGATGAGAGAGGTGTTGGCCTGACACGAAACTGAGGGATCTTCACCCGCATATGATAGTAATCAGAAGTTACTCATGCCCTAAATCACACCTTGCTTTATCATCCTTTTTGACTCTAATGGCGACCATAATTTACAAAATAAGTATCATGATGCCTTCAGTAAGACTTGAAACTAGCGATGGAGACCTTAAACATATCAGGAAAGTGTTTCCTGAGGACATAAATCACAGAAGCCAAATGGTCACTTTCTTGTAGACTACTATACAATCAGATTTCTTTCTGCAGTCAAAGAAGGTTTAATGTACTTCCACATGGATGTGGCTGAAATGTAAAGCCACTCTTTTTTTATGGTCTACAGTGGAGGTGCATGTTTGGGAGTTATTAAAACCATACTGGACAAACAGCATCACAAATGATGCTCATACTGTGCAGCAAGTATACATTTGCACATCAAAAAGAACAACAACAAAACCCCCAGGCAAAATAGGTTTTAAATGTGCCTGAAAGAAAAACACATGCAGTCCCAGAGCTGTTTGAATCATTCAAGCAGTTCGCTCTTAGTAGAGGAGGTATTATGTTCTTTATTAGTAGCGACAAGCTCCTCATTGTCTCATTGTCCTCCTATAATGAGCCAACAGGAAGTAGACACACACACACAGGTGGAGCTGCCAGGGTTCTCAAAGCTCTGTCAAAACAATAGGACACAGCTTAACATGTAAGGAGTAGAGACCCAGGGGAGTGGTCTCAATGTTCAGCTGATGCTGCAGTTTTCACAGCCTTCATTTAGCATTTCAGCTCAATTTAATTTATATAGCATCACATCACAACAACAGTCGCCTGAAGGTGCTTTATATTGTAAGGTAAAGACCTAACTGCAACAATAAGACGACTCCCTATGAGCAAGCTCTTGGTGACAGTGGGAAGCCTAAGAAGCCTTTGGGATGGAGGTGAAACGTCTTCTTTTTTCAAGCTCCAGAGGTGACAGTGGGAAGGAAAAACTCCCTTTTAACAGGAAGAAGCTTCCGGCAGAACCGAGCTCAGGGAGGGGCAGTCATCTGCCGCAACCAGCTGGGAGTGAGGGGAGGAAGACAGGACAACAGACACACTGTGGAAGAGATTATTAATAACTAATGATTAAATGCAGAGTGGTGTTTAAACACAGAGTGTTAACTAAGTTATTGTAAGGTCTTTAGCTTACAATGCAAAGCACCTTAAGGCGACTGTTTGTTGTGATTTGGCACTATATAAATAAAATTTAATTGAATTGAATTAAGGGAAGCTTCAGGGTCACCTGATCCAGCCTTAACTATAAGCTTGATTGAAAAGGAAAGTTTTTAAGCCTAATCTTAAAAATAGAGAGGGTGTCTGTCTCCCAAATCCAAACTGGGAGCTGGTTCCACAAAAGAGGGGCCTGAAAGCTGAAGGCTCTGCCTCCCATTCTGCTTTTAAGTATCCTAGGAAAGTAAGTCAGCAGTCAGAGAGCAAAGTGCTCTATTGGGGTGATATGGTACAATGAGGTCTTTAAGATATGCTGGGGCCTTTTATGTCATACAGACATAAATAGAGATGCAACTTAAGAAAACAAGAAAAACCTGTCTACAGCTATAGCAGCTCGGCAAGTATGCACTAAGGCAGTAATGTCTAAATGCTAACATGATGGCAAATAACTGTTAAATTTGTTCACCACCTCAGTTTTACAATTGGATTTATTAAATCTTAAACCAATATATTATAGCCTATTCAAAAATTTCCTTGCTAAATAGTGTGGATTCACTCTGGGTTAAGCTAATGTATTCCTCACCGTTTGCCTCCATTAGAAACAAATAACATGTTGTCTTCATCCTTTCCTCTTGAAAGGGGCACTAGGCAGGGATGCCCCCACTCCCCCCTGTTATTTGCTATTGCAGTAGAACCTCTTGCCATCTGGTTGCGTGCTGAGGAGGGTGTTAAGTGTATTCTCAGATCTGGTGTGATCCATAAGGTGTCCCTCTACGCGGATGACTTGCTTTTATACCTCTCTGATCCTCATATGTCGCTCCCAGTGCTTTTTGACATCTTAGAACACTATGGCAGAATTTCTGGTTACAAGCTCAACTACCAGAAAAGCCAATTATTTCCTATAAACTCTCTAGACAGAAATCTTCCTAGTTTAGTTTCACCCCTTAAAAGGGCAGATGCAGGGGTTTTGTTATTTGGGAATATTTATCTGCCCATCTATGACTAATATGATGGACAAGAACTTTTTACCGTTAGTAGAAAGCATGGAGAAAGATTTTAACCGGTGGTCTTTATTACCATTGTCTTTATTAGGGCGGGTGAACCTGGTCAAAATGGTTGTTTTTCCCAAATTTTTGTACCTTTTCCAACATATTCCTATACTGATCACAAAGACATTTTTTGATAAACTGGACAAAAAGGTATCTCAGTTTTTATGGCTCAAAAAACCTGCTAGACTTCGTAAATCTGTGCTACAGTCCCCAAAATCTGAGGGTGGTCTCGCCCTTCCCAACTTTAGGCAATACTACTGGGCAGCTAATATACAGAAACTCTTATACTGGAGGTGCGATGGCAATGCTTCACCCGCTTTGGTGCAAACTGAAAGAGCATCTAGCTGTTATTCTCTGTCCTCACTACTTTGTTCTCAGCTTCCTCTTCCTCTCTCCCTAGTAGAAGATAATCCCATAGTTAAGGGGACACTAGCTATTTGGACCCAATTTAGGAAGCAGCTTGGCCTGCAAGGACCTTCGATACAAATACCCATAGCTAAAAATTGCAATTTTAAACCCTCGGTTACTGATTTAGTTTTCAGCTTGTGGCATAATAAGGGGATCAGGAGTGTAAAAGACCTCTATACCAACAATATCTTTTCATCCTTCACTGAACTTTCATCTAAATTCCAATTGCCCAATTCTCATCTGTTTCACTTTTTTCAGGCCAGAGATTATGTTAAGAAGGTGTTTCCATACTTCCCGAATCGACCTCCTGAAACACTTTTAGATACTCTCCTAGAAATAGACCCACAACGGAAAAAATGTATTTCATTTTTATATAAGTTCTTTGATAAGAAGACTTCAAAGTTTGCTGACTTAGTTAAAATGGCACGGGAGGAGGAATTGGGTGCAAAGGTGTCAGAGGAACAATGGGAAGCTGCCATGAGTTTAATTCACAAGTCCTCAATCTGTGCCCGACATGCTTTGATTCAGTGCAAAATATTTTTAAAAGTGCATTACACAAACGCAAAGTTAGCTAAAATTTATTCATCTGTTAGAGACGCTTGTAATAGGTGTGGACAGTCGCCGGCTAATCATACCCATATGTTTCGGGCTTGTCCTAAGTTAAGTGGGTTTTGGGGTAACATTTTTAAAACACTCAGTCAAGCATATGATCAGCCAATCTTCCCCAATCCTCTGTCAGCTATATTTGGCATCCCTCCAGACCCGGACCTCTCGCGTTCTTTGAAACACGCTTTAGCTTTCACCACCCTTTTGGCTCGCAGACTTATTTTACTGAAGTGGAAATTGTGCATTCCTCCCTCTTATGACCACTGGGTGAGGGAGGTTCTCTATAACCTCAAGCTGGAAAAACTAAGATTTTCTCTTAAGGGTTGTACCAGCAAATTTATGAAGACTTGGAGGCCCTTCCAGTCTTTAGTAAGCACCATCATTCTGCTCCCTGATACAGAGGAAAATTAGGCTTTTTTCTTGTTTATCTATTTACTTATTTCTTCCTTTTTTGTGTGTGTGTGTGTGTGTTATGTGTGTGAATGTATGGATGTGCGAGTTCATGTAGCGTTCCTATGTATAGTTAGAGAAACTGGATCTCTGCTAGATATCAATCTTGTGTTTGGACCTAGAGTGGGAGTGTTCAGGGTGGGGGGTGGGAGTGAGGGGGTTAGGGAGAAATTAGCTTACATCTTCTTCTCGTTTTTCCTCTTTGTGACTATTGCTGTTTCAGTGTTCTACTGATTAATATTGTATGTTAAGCTGTTAAAATTCAATAAAGAAAGTTGAAATAAATAGTGTGGATTCTGAAACGGTAATAAACCATCCATTTACAAAACAGTTTATGAACAGGCTTGGGGAATCTTAAAAAAATTAAGTCCAATTGTCTCAACAATATGCTTCATTATTTTCCACAATCAGAAGATCTTCTGTCATCAGAAAGTAACACATCTGTCATGACTCGAAGAAATGCTTTGGCATGGCACCTTCTTAATTTGGTATGGTATCACAAGCAATGGGTAATGTCTTTGCCGGCAAGAAGAGAAGGCTGTAGAACTAATGATTCAGACCTATGGCTCTGATTACATTCAGGCAACTGCTGTTATGTTATGAGCCATTCTTAACCATTTAAAATGCACCGTTTCCATAGAGAAAAATCAAAAGTTTTGCCCTGCTCTGCAATTTTCACACTTCTTTTCACAATTATAAAAATAATGTATTAATTTGCAATCAAAAACCAAGCGACATGTATGGACAAAAATTTAAATAAAAAATTACAATTTTGACCAGATTATCAAATTTGATGACACACAGGTTGAACAGTATTATCATACATACATTTATTATCAGAATCCATGTGGAACAATATCTGTAACTTTTCTTTTATTCCAAAATTATTTTGTAGAGTAAATACTGCTTTAGTCTTAGGGAGCTATTATTATTATTATTATTATTATTATTATTATGTTCCCCCATGAGCCATTCATATAAGTACTATTCATTTATTTTAAAGACATTAGATGGTGGTACTTGATAAAAATGGATGTGATAATTTTTTTAGATTTTAAATAAGCAGAAAGACATAAATGAGCAGTTCTACAGGAAACTAGCAGTCCATTTCTCTTGTTTCACTCTGATACCAAACCAGTGGCACAGTTTTTTGCAGACTGATGAACCTCTGCCCATCTTCACTTCTGTGAAACTCTGCCCCTCTAAGCAGGCCCGGATTAAGGTGGGTCTGGGCCCCGGGGCAAGGAGATTGCAAGGGCCCCCCCTCCCCCCCTCCCGCTCCAAGCCCATACCAACACCCCCCCCCCCCCCCCCCCGACACACACTCCCCTACAAAAGTCTCTTTCTGCTCTTCCTTCGTGCAAAATCATCTACCAACTCATCAAAGTTCAGCTGTTGCACAAACTGTGATTCAATTGCAAGAAGTGAGAGGGAGTTCAGACGATTTTGGGTCATTTTCATCCTGAGCTCATTTTTTATTCGAGCCATTCTGGAGAATGACCGTTCCCCTTCACAGTTCGTAATTGGCAGAGTCAAGAACAGTTGAAGTTGCCATATCCTGTAGCCCAGGGGCCCTTTGATTGCTGTCCCCCTAGGCGCTCTAGTCGCCGTACTGCATAGCCCAGGGGCCCTTTGATTGCCGTTTCCTGTGGCACAGGGGCCCTATGGTTGCCATATCCCGTGGCTCAGGGGCCCTTTGATAGCCGTCCCCCGTGGCCCAGGGGCCCTCTGATTGCCGTCCCCCGTGGCCCAGGGGCCCTCTGGTTGCCATATCCCGTGGTTCAGGGGCCCTTTGCCATCCCCCGTGGCCCAGGGGCCCTCTGATTGCCGTCCTCCGTGGCCTAGGGGCCCTCTGGTTGCTGTACGACATGGCCCAGGGGCCCTCTGGTTCCTATGTCCTGTGGCTGAGGGCCCTCTGACTGCTGTCACTCCCCCCAGCCCATTTCAGTTAACCCTTATAGACTAAAGAAGTACAACTAAAGAAGATCCTAGGGCTCTATCGCAATCAGCATCGACATCGGTATCTGGATTGTTGTTGGGCCCCCCCCTGGGCCCCCTGGATCCATGGGCCCCGGGGCGCCAGCCCCACTCGCCCGGTCGGGAATACGGCCCTGCCTCTAAGATATTCTTTTTTATACCCAATCATGTTACTGACCTAATGCCAGTTAACCTAGTACCACTTACTTTTCCAGACTTTTGTTGCCCAACTTTTTTGAGATTTGCTGCTGCCATCAAATTAAAAAAGAGCTAAAGGTCTCAGTTGAACCATTTGAGATGTATTCTGTTCTATTATGAATAAATTATGGGTTTATGAGATTTGCAAATCATTGCATTCTGTTTTTATCCTCCCGCTTATTGTTGTCATATTGTCCATCTGTCTGGGCGTTTGTCCGTGATGCTTTCCAGTCTATAAACCACAAAACCACAAGCAGTAGAGCCATTAAATGTGTGTTCTTTACTCTTCAAAGATGTGCAACACAATATTCATATTCCTGGATGTTTATTACCCTTTGTACACTTTGGCTGGATTTATCTTAAGTGGAGATTAAACACCATGGAGGATTTCAGGCCTCCAAATGAGGGCAAAATAGTTTTGCAGAAGGTAATAAGATGTCTGCTGAAGGCTTTTCTGTTATGAAATGGGGCTGTAATGTTATCCAGACTTCTAAATGTATTTTATATTTTCAATAATGGCAGGAGGACATCCCCATCAGTGATGGATTTTGTTGTTTACATTTTACACAATGTTCTTTTTGGAACTGAGGTTATCTATTGAATGTACTTTGAGTGGTTCAAATGCACAATCTTAGATGTATAGACCTCAGATTCACAGCCTGACACAAACAAATATAAAATAGCTTTCCACATAAAGGCTGTGCATATACAGGCTTTAGGAAGTCGGAAAGCGGTCAGACTATTTTGCTCTGTGAGGGTTTTTACTGGCTGTTATTTAATAGAAGTAATTGCTGCTTATTGTATGGAATGTGCTTATGACTGCCTGGCATTGTGGTAACTCACCTTGTGTGATGCACTGTCTAAAGTGTATATTTGTTAATTTTGTTCTTCTAGTTGCAGTGTGTCACTTGTAAGCTTTGGAAGTTATTTACTGGCGAAACTAAATGTTCTTCTTGTATGTTTATACTAAATCGACCTCTTTAAATGGAAACTAATTATAGCAGTTAATTGTACTTAAAGCACTGAGGCACAACTGATCGCTTCTGTCTGATTACTTGTCCCACTGCAGCAGGGAGAGAAATCCTTCCTGCATGAGCAAATAGTGCTGCAGTCACAGCTCGCTGCAGATATTATAATTTTCCTTTATGAATCATAACACTGCTTTTTTTGTTCATAGTCTAAAAAACAAAAACAAATAAGGAAAACCACAAAACAGATGATGCAGCAGTTAGGCTTGTTCATGTAATGGCACCTTACATTAAGAAATAGTGTTTGTCTATGTAATGGCAGCAGCTTTAACTAGTCATGTAGATACTCTGCACTGCAATCCATAGAGAGTTTAACGCTTCAGGTTCAAACAGTAATGAAAGAATAGATCAAACAAACTTCCTCCATAATGAGCACCCATGGGAGTGAAGCACAGAGTGGAGCAACAGAACAGAGCAGAACAGAAAGGAGTGGAGCCGAGTAAGTCCATTCAAGAATAAAGAGTACATTGGTGTGCATTTTCAAAGAATGTGACTAATGAGTCACTTTCTACCACCCTACACAGTTCCATAGTTAAACTGTACACCAAGTGCACATTTCTTTTTGACATTTCATTTGATTTTTGACTTACCTGCATAAGTTTAGTGTCAATATGTCCATTGTAAGAGTGCAGTTACAGTTATATGATTATATGCTAGCTGTACCACACTGTAGCCTAATGCTATTGCACAGTAGTGCTTTGAGCTAAATGTCAGTTGATGATGCCAACAGGTTGATGTTAAAATAGAACTACTGTGCTTAATTTCCTTATTTTCTGTCAATCATGTGCTGTTACAGTGTTTGAGGGTTATATGGGAAAAATGGTGATTTAGCGCCTGTATAATGCCTATTAACCAAAAAACCCCTTTAAACAGGTGAGGCATTCTATGAAAATAGCACAATTTGAGCCCCTCTCACCTCTTTAGTTGTATTTTAATAAATAGATTACCAAAAATTATATTTAAACAGATTTAAATGTACATTAAAATGTTTTATTTGATATAGTGTAAAAAACTTGAACACTATTTTATCCTTTTATGGGAAATAAAATAGTTTTTTCACTTGACAACGCCTATTTAGTCATGCCCCTCAAGGCATAGATAAAAGTATACTTTGAAAATACCAAATGAAATTATTAAATAAATGAAGAAATTTTGATATCAACATAAATATCTATTTGTGCTCTTTTGTTATTGATGTATTTTTTTCCAGATTAACTGTTAATTATTCATTAAAATCACATTATTCAGTTCTGTCTCTGGCTAACCCCTCAACCCCTTTACATGAATGGTTCTCCCCCCATAAATACAATGGTATGATCCATGATAGAATGTACATCAGAAAGTAACATCACTGAAGTCTTTTGGACAACAGGATAGCAGAGAAAGGTATTTTGGTCATTTAAGTTTTTATATTGAGGTCGTCAAACTCGGTGACTCAACACCGTAACATGAATAAAAGATAGAAAGCTATTACTTATGGAAAAAGTGGTTTTTATTTCAAGAATATGTAAAAATTCTTAATCTCATGGATGCCGTGTGCTCTCTCTCTGGTATTCACTACATGGAGCAATGGCCATTTTGTGCAAAAATCACAACCCTGTCACACTCAACCCCGTTACATGTTTTATTCTAATGGTTTGAGAGATCGTGATAATAATAATCTATAAAAATGGAAAAATAATCCATAAGATGGGAAAATGTGTTTTTCTGATAGTTAACTATGTCCTTAATGCTGAGGGATATACATACACATAATACATTTTGGTAAAAAATTTGAAAATATCAAAGTCCAATTTGAGCTATTCTCGTAGAATGACTCAGGTATAATGTTTAGCATGTTAACTATGTGAGCATGGTGGCATGCTGACATTGTGCATAAGCAGCACAGCTTCAGTTTAATCTGGTTTTGATAGAATTGGGTGGCACAGCACCACATTTTGTTAGCAAAGTTGTGAACTTGCTTTTCACTCAGTAGCAGTGGCGCCCAAGGCTCATTGCAGTAATAAAACTATGCCAAAATGGCATCATGCCTTTAGGTTAAAAATAAATATTACTGGTGGTCATAACAGAAACCTTTGGGTCTTTAAACAATAAGCAATTAAAATGAAGCGTTGGCCCAGATATGAGTTATCCAGATATCTGCTGGCAGCAAAAAGCCTGAAGATAATGGCTGTTGCCTGCAGACGCTCAGTCATCACAGGATAGCTGATTTCCACATTTGTTCACTCTGCTGTTGAGTGTTACACTTTCTCACTACACTACAGGCTGAGACAGATGAGGCGGAAGTGGTCAAGTTGCTATGACTGAAATGAAACACGACATTAAATAGACTCAGTCAGAAGTGTAACTCATTGACAGTGTATGATATTGATATTGGCCGTGATATTCTGAAACTGAGACCTGTAATAATAAATATGAATCATTTTCAAATATTTATCCTTTCTGGAAATGGCTTTAGTATTATGTTACTGAAAGATAATTATGTTCCTCTTGAAGCTCAACAGCTTCAACAGAGCCTTCACAAGTTAATTACCCTGATGGTGTGTGTTCTTGTTTCAAGAGCAGATACATTCATTATTTTTTCTCTCAACTGCTCTGTTTAACCTTCCTGCAAATTATACCATATGTTAATTTAATGTGACTGCTAGCACTCAGATATGATGGCCAATTACGAGTGCCAATTGTAGAGACTGAGGGGAAACCATCAGACTAACATCAGCTCTGATAGATAAAATAAGGGGAAATGTATTATGTTAATAAATTAATAAATTTGACTAATGCCATGAATTCTATTTACTATTTCTTTCTGCTAATTACTAATCTCCAAATGTCTTCTCATACACCAGTTTATCTGTCTCTGTTTAACTGGGCTAAAGCTACAATCCCCTCAGGAACAGCTTACCAGTCCAGCAGCTTCCTTCAGCTTCTTCTGAGGGGAATACCCAGTCGCATGAGCAGACTGGGAGATCTAATTTTCCCAGTGAGTCCTCGATATGTTCTTTTTAACAAAGGAAGTCTGTTCTTTTACGTGCCAGAGGATTTACTCTGATGTGCTGGAGTAAATAAATCTCTTTCCTGTCCTCATTCCTCTTAAATACTATATGTGTTTTCAGGCTTTTTGTCTGAGGGTAGCAACAGATGTAGGCCAGAGCTATGCTGACAATTTGCAGAGATAATCAAAGTTTGCATACACTGTAGAATCAGATGCAACAAAATGAACATATGAGGAGCGAGCTTTGTCTGCATGTCCCTCCCAAACTTTGAAAGAAGCTACAATAAGTAAAAAGACCCATGTTAGTGCTTAGGGCATTTAGAGGGATTTGTGTGTGTCAACAGCATTTTTATTCTCCAAAAACTGCCTCTTTTGTTTGGCCTTCAAACTGCTTGGTAGTTTATCTATAGCTGTCTAGATATTTATTGAATTGCTGAACTATTTCCATGGTATGTATGAAGTTTGCAAATAATTCCATCAGTGTCAGTGTCAGTACTAGCTGTTTTAAAGTGCCAGGAAACATGTTCTGGGAAAATCCACAGGGACGGAGTCATTACTCAGTTCACCGACCAACCGGAAGCAGGAGTTGGCTGTGACATGATACATCTAATCCACCGTGCCTACATCCATCTGGCTAGGACAGGAGGGACTGTCCAAATCATGCTCTTTGATTTCTCCAGTGCCTTCAGCAAATTTCAGCCTGTCCTACCGAAGAAGAAAATGACTACCCTGCACATCGATGCGCCTCTGGTCCCTTAATCCTGTCCCTACCTTACAAACTGTCCCCAGCATGTTCACGTTTAAAATGGTATGTCACACACAGCTGTTAGAAGTACTGGAGGGCTGTAGGGAATTGTATCTTGTTACCTTTTTTCTTTACCCTGTACACTTAGGAGTTTGGATAAGATCACCACTGCCTACCTTCAGAGCTTGTCAGATGGATCTGCAGTCCATCAGGGGGGATTAGCTTTCAGAATACCGGAGGGTGGTAGACCGTGTGTGCTGACATATCTGCAGCTCAACAGCAACAAAACAAATGTACTGATATTGGACTTCAGGAGATACAGGATTGCTTCTCCTCGTCTTTCCATTAGGGGAAAGATAGTGGAGATGGTATAGGAAGGGCCAAAGTTGACTCTTGTACCTGTGGAGGCTCCAGTGGCATTTTCTAGAGTGGATGACAAAAGACTTATATAAATGTATTAAGAGGACTGGCTCAGTTTTGGGTGAGAAATTGTATAATCTGTCAAAGATTTTTTAAACTCTTCTCCAAAATACATTTTTTCCACCTTCTTGGCCTTTGATTAGGCAGAAAAGGAGGTTTAAAATGGCTAAAAATGAACAAAAAGAGTGGGGTAATTAATTCATTAAAGGTGCCACAAAATACATAAACAGTAAGCAGTATGAATAATCTGTCCTTTTTCCATCATGTGGTTTCCCACCTTTGCAGTGTTGTTTTCTGCCAGTTTAACTTCATGCCATGCACCACAGTGGAAATTCTGTATTATCATAGAAGATGAAAGGTTGCATGCCTCAGTGACAGTGGCAGCAATGTTATCAAAAGGACTCTGATCCTAGAGGGGGATCGATCGATGTCTCAGCTGAGCAGTCACTGTCTGTATGGACGGGGGACTCCCCACAGCTCAACTGAGTGATGCTTGAAGCAGCAGCACAGAACTGGTGGTGTGTTTATTCACCACACACACACACACACACACACACACACACACACATACACACTCACCATGGAAGTATAGAGAGTTGCTGTGAATTCTGATATTTGAAGAGGGCTCCCCTTCCAAAGGTTTCTTCCATGTTGTTTTTAATTACATAATAAAATCTGACTGGACAATTAGAGCAATTCTGTATCTTGCAGTTTACATCCAGTGCCAACGTTCTGTGCCACAACTCAAAAGTGGCCTTTTACATCTACTAAACCAGAGTCTATGTGTCATACCTGCAAATAATGTTCTTGTTTTCATACAAAACCACACAGCCCTTAAAGACAATAAATCTTTCAATTACAATGGCCACAGTAATTGTAACTGTAGAGGAGTCGGTAACTTTGCACTTGCTAAATCTTTTGTAGATATTCAGGGATTTGTATGTTAGTCAAGACCACTATGGATAAAAGAAGATAGTTTTTTCTATATACAGTAATGTGTCTTTGCCAACATGTCTTTGCCTTCCATTGCTATATTGCAATGTGCATACATGGAGCGCAAGGAGGTGGAGAAGAAAAGCACCAAGACTCCTGAACTGAAAGCAGGCGCCAGTGACAACAGATATGATGTTGATTAATTCAGTCAAGTTAAGTCATGAAAGAAGGAATTGGATTGAGGTGGGTTGCAAAGCAGCTTGTAGATGTAAGCCAACTATACGCAGGGTAAAACAGCTTAGAGATTAGCCATTTGGATGTATAAAAGGATATCAACTGAGCACGATTTCATAGCCTCCCTGAACAAATTGTTTCTCCAAATCCGAGTAGCTTTGCCCAAAGATTCATATTTTAGGAAAACACTAGATTGAAAAAGATCAGAATTGGCTGTTGAATTGAATTGTTGCTTTGCACATTACATTTTCCTTGAATCTAAACTTAAAGTGCTGTAGAATCTTAAAATGCGGTTCTTGTTGTGGGGTTGAAAAAGAAAAAGAGCTGGCATTGATGTGATGGACTCAAAGGGGTTTTAAATAATCATTAGGAGTTTAAGAGCATGTCTTCTTGTTCTTTTGGTGTTAAAAGGACATAATGATTGTTTGTAGTCAGCTATCGTACTCAAGTCTGTTCCTCGTGGAAAAGTACTGTTGGGAAATAATGTTTTGCCATCTGATCTCCAGGATCTACAAAATCTCTGTGACTGTGATCTAAGGAAAAGAGAGAGGGTGCAAAAGAGACACTGAGGGACACACCACCCATTATTTGTGTGTTTTCCAGACAGCAGAAGCATGTGAGCCGAACGGCTTTTGTCTCCAAAAGGTCAGCCTATGGAGGATTTCAAAACCAGCCTTATTCTTAGACTGACCTTCATGCATTTTTGAGTTCATAGAGAGGCTTTTGAAACTGCCTGATAGACTCGAGAACTGCCCCTGCAGCACCATCAAAATTTAGTTAAAACACTAAACTACAAATGCGTATCTGTGTGGGTGTCTTTGTTGTGTCACGGATTGCACCCCAGTGAACCAAATATCCTCAAAGAATCCTTGGCAGGTTCATTGCTTTACAAGCTTTGTCTTTATTCAACTCTAATATCACCTCGCCGTCAAATTAAGCACCACCACTACGCTGTGCCAGTACAATCTGTGCTTCTAGTCCATCTTCCTCTCAGGTTGTGGTTCTCCCTGAGATATGCCCCGTGTCTAAAAATAGAGGGAGGAGAAGGGCTGATTTCTCCTCTCCAGAGACAGATCAATAACTGACGATTGAGACGGGGAAAGAAAAGGAGGACAGGAGGAGGGAGAGAAAAGGGAAGGTGGAGAAAGAGAGGAATGGTGAACAAATGTGGCAGAATTTCCTGGAGTGGATTTAGCTGTTATTTGAGTGGTTATCGGGGATTTAAAATACAGTAAGAGTGTGTGTATTTGTGTGTGTGCGCAAATGCGCGTGTGTGGCCTATATAACTTTGTGGTGTGGGTGGTAATGTGTGTTTTTCTGTAGCCTCAGCTGCGTAGGTTGCTGGTGGTGTGTATCAGAAGAAATGTGTGACTGTGAGTGTGAATTTATGTGTGTTTGCTGATTAAAATTGTATTTTTGTACACATGTGGGTTCACATATTTGAATCATGTTTGTTTCTGCCCTATATAATGTGGTTGTGGGTTCAACAGGGAATTGTATATATATGATTTTATTTGTGTATTCTGCAGCCCATGTGTGTTCATGCTTATGCACTGGAAAAGTCACAGTATCTTTTAGGGTTTTCAGAGATAAATAATGTGGTCAAGCACTAAATAGAGTAAGTTATACAACATATTTCAGAATATTTCAGGATCTTGAGCTGTCTTGGCTCTAGTTAGATCTTGCTGAAAAATAAGTATGTTGAAGGTCATAAACCAATATATTGTGAGCTTTTCTAATTTTCTTTTACTGTATGACACGCTCACCTGTGCATGTGTAATTAAGGTTTAATCTACAGAGGAATAAATACCAAAAAGGGAATATATTAAAATAGATTAATTCCCAGAAATTAGGTATATAAAGCTACGCTGGGTTAAATATGACCTTTTTTCTCCCCCAAGTTAGAATATTTTTGTAGTGGCTATATTTTTATGCAAATTCCCAGCAAACCTTTAAATCATTTTCATTACCCTCTTGTCACATTTATTTATTAGAAAATGAATGAATGTCAGTAGCAGACAGAATATTTGGTTTCTTGGAGATTTTTTTTCCAGTGTGTGTTTTATGTGCCGGTGTACGGGCGCAGGACATGCATGCTTGACAATGTTTTTTTGTGGTTGTGCACTGAACCGTTTGTTTCTTTGTGTGTGTGTGTGTGGATGTGTGTGTGTGTGTGTGTGTGTGTGTGTGTGTGTGTGTGTGCGTGTTGTGTGTATGTGAATCTCTCTTCCATGCTGGGCCATCTGCTCTAGGTGATAACAGACACATTAGCCCACAGACTGAAGCAAAACAACCACTCTCCAGCGTTCTCCGGCTGGCTCAGGATGACTAGTTCATATTACCTTTAAGTCTGCTCTGAGAAACCTGTTAATATGTTTTCATTTTTCCTGCTGCACTGCACAAGCTGTAGTGTCATCATCATCCATTTAACCCTCAACTAGGCGCTCTTCAACTAATCTAAGGGCTATGATTGGAGTTATGTAAGTGTTATCGCTGTGGCTGAAGGTTTCTACTTGTATGTAAATTATGAGCAGCACTGTATATAATAACCTAACCCGAATGATGTAGGGCATTGCTTTCACTCAGGAACAACAACAACAACATCAAAATGTTGTTGTCAGCAGTTCATTGTTTTATTTCTCATATTGTGTAAGATTGGAAGAAAACTGACGCTGCATCTGGGATATTTCACAACGTCCTGACAGAAAGGCTGGCATGTTAAAAATTTCTTGAGTCATCCAAGATGGTTCTGCCACTTCAGTGTGGCTGACCAACATGAGCACAGTGAATTTTTTCCCCCTAAAACTCAGTTTTGTACAACTGTAAACAAGAAAAAGACAAAAAGGAACTGAAAAGCATCCTCTGTTGGGGCTGAGATCAGGTGACTGACCATTAAAGTATGTCCCATTTCTTTGCCCTGAGAAACTCTCAGGTTGCTTTTGCAGTATACTTTGTTATTAATCCAGTTTTGCAGCATTTGGCTGAATCTGAGCAGATCCCTGTACACTTCCCAATTCATTGTGCTACTTCTGTCAGCAGTCACATGATTAACAAACTAATAACTTGGTTCCATTGGCAACCATACATGCCCATGTCATAACATTGCCTCCACCATGTTTGACACATGGTTGATTTGGCCACTCTTAAAGTTTTTGCTGTCTCTGTTCATTTTCTTTTCTTCAGCCTAATGATGGCCTCCTTCATTTGCATCTATATCTCTTTGAACCTCACATTGAAAGTTGCAATGAAGAGATACCAAATGCAAGTTCAATACTTGAAATCAACTCCAGGTCTTTTATCTGCTTGATTTGTCACGGACTAACGAGGGAACTGACCTGACCTTGAAACAGCTTGAAAATGAAGGAGCGTGTATAAAAATGACTGTAACGCTAAAATAGTTTATGCAGTACTTTTGTTGGACCCCTCAAATTAAACTGTAAAGTGTGCACTTCAATCACATATTTACTGTTTGATTTCAGATTCCCTGTGGTGGTGTACAGAGGCAAAATTACAAAAATGTGTCATTGCCTAAAATCATTTAGACATAATTGCAGGTTGAACTTTGAAATCGTGTTGACAGCCAGTATAATGCAGTCTGCTATATTAATTTCCTGGAATTTTCTTGCTAGCGGCTCTTTCCTGTTGACATTGCTCACTTTGTGAAAGACAGCATGCACGATTGATGGGGAACAACATTTAGTCTGTCATGTCTTTCAGTCAAGGAAAGGGAAGATTTTTTTTTTTTACTCAATGATTACTTAACCTGGCACAGCAGACAAAAATATTGTGCAGCCATAACACTGAACAAAGTGACTTCATGTATGGTAAGTGGGCTTTTAAGCAACTGTGCAGATATATGTAGGCTTTTATCCCTGCACATTTAGCTTATTCTACAGTTCAGACCAAGTGCTTTTATCAGTCCCATTGCCGAAACCAGCAGGCAGCTGTTTTCAGCAAACAAGCTCTTGTCAGACCCCATCAGATTCCATCATGGTTGCAGAAATAATCTAGAATACTTTGGCCAGATGTGTAAATGAATTGTACAGACAAAGACCATGCACATGCTTTTTAACATGAACACGAGCTGGTATTTATGTCCAGTGAAAATATAACATAAGAACTTTTGCATTTCTTATTATCATTATATTTTATGTTTATGAACACATCTATCTACATTCATTTGTACAGTTTACCATTTTACAAACCTCACAGCAAATAACAACTAGATTTTATAGGTTCTCCTCTTCAACTTTCTTTTTTTTTTATTGGTAATTGTTACCTGCTTTCCTTCTGTGATCTAAGGTACTTTTTTGCCTCTTGTTTGTAGTATTTTCCCCCCTCTAGTAGCATCTTCTACCTTGAGCTTACAGGATTGATCGTCTCCATTACTTTTGTTTTTCTTCGGTAGCTTTTCTTCTGTTCTGATTCAAGAATTAAGAGCAGAGCAACAAACACTTCTCCTATGAGTGTCTCAGTTTCACAGTCTGTAAAATTGCACTAATACTTTTGATATTGTCTTAATTAGAAATTAGTGTTAAATAACTTGTAGTGCAAACAGTGATTCTGTATGCAAATGATGAAAAATGAGTGTCTTCTTCCATTTATTGCTAAAGACTGCAGTGGAATGGCTTGTGCAATTGCTTACAAGCTCACAATGACTAAGATTTATTGGACTGTGTTCATGAATGGCTTTATAAATCCTTTGAAAACAAAGTGTATGTACCTTTCTGTCTGTGTGGTTTCACCCTGCTTTAGCTGTAAATCTACAGAGTTGCCTTCATGTGACAATAGGTGTGGACAAAATATTAAAACCTTGCATTTGAATATTTCATATCATAATGTGGAAATGGTGTTTGCTGCTAAAGTGACAATTTTCATTTCCCCTTTCCTATTTGTAATGACTATCACTGAATTTGTCCAATATGCCTTTAAACTTCAAAGGCCTGACTGCTCCCTTCAACCAGCATTTATCTTTTGCACCAATGTGCACGGGGAAAGTAGAAGACTTAATTTTAATCATCTTAACCAGCTAGTGCTCTAATTGTGTGTGACCGAGAAGGTAGGAACTGTAACTGCCCTAATAAGAGCATTGCTATCGCACTTTAAAACTGCATGGTTCAATTTCCATGGCAAGAGTTTTGGTTAAGCAAAAAGAAGATAGTGAGCAGCTGATCCAGTCTCATTGTGTAATCCATCTCTCTTTTTTTCCCTTTTCCTCTGAACAACAGTGTTCTCTCTCTGTAATACACCCACCCCCCACCCCACACAGACACTCATGTACACACTTCTTCATTAGATCAAAGCCACACAGAGAACTATTGTTCCATTGTATAGGCCAGTGTAACTGCCTTCAAATGCTGAAAGAAAAAGGGGAAAAAAGCAGCTCTCATCACACATGTGCACACAATCTCTTGAATTTCAGCAATGTGCACAAGCCTTGAGCCACCCTTCATTTGTTTATATTTTACTAGGAAAATAGGAAATAGGTGCAGCGGTTTATTGAAACATGCCCCCCCCCCCCCCCCCCCCCCCCCCCCCCCCCCCCCCGCGACCCTGAATAGGATAAGCAAAAGAAAATGGATGGATGTAAACATAAATGGAAATAGAGTATATGAGGAAAAAACAGAGTTTGGACAATTCTAACAAGCTTGAAAGTCAATATTTAGTATGACTTCCTTCTTTATTCTTCAATACAGCCTGAACTCTCAGGCAGTTTTCTTGTACTTTCTTTAAGCAGTCTTCAAGAATTGTTCTCCAGGCTTCTTGAAGGACTTTCAAAGCTCTTCTTTGGATGTTGGCTGCCTTTTGTTCTGTTCTCTGTCCAGATGATCCCACATTGCTTCAATAATGTTGAGGTCCGGGCTCTGGGAGACCATTATGACTCCATTCCATTCCGTTCCATTGTGTGTGTTTTCTATGCAGGTATGCTTTTACTGCAGTGTGTTTGTGATCACTGTCATGCTGAAAAATGAAGGCGATGCTAATCGGATGCTTTCCAGATGGCATTGCATGATGGATCAAAATCGGAAACTACTTTCGTGCATTCATAATTCCACCAATTTTAACAAGATCCCCAACACCACTGACAGAAATGCAGCCCCAAACCATGACAGAGCCTTCATTGTGTTTTATAGATGGACACTTACTGTTGTACCACTCACCTGACCTCTTTTGCATGTAATTACATTGATTTGAACCAGGAATTTTGAATTTGGATTCATTGCCACAGGCAACTGTAGTTTGCATGAAAAATGATTGTTACAAACATTTGCCATTTACTCTTTGAGCAGCAGTGCAACTTAAAAAAGTGTGACACAAACCAGAAATGGAGAATGTTCACCTTCAGAGTAAAAGTTGTGCCTTCCTGCAGAATCCAACATGCTTCAAAAGGTGAAAGTTCTCATTTTCCAGTTTGTGTTTCACTTTTCAGTTTCACCACCTGGTGAGTAGTTTGCGAGTGTTTGCAGACAAATTGGCACCTTCCATGAAAACTACTAAAGACTTTGGCAACCTGCTAGCAACCAAAGCAATGTCAGGTTTCTGGTGCAACACCTTATACCTCTTTGCAGCCAATTACACAGTAGTGATAGCTAGCAACCTCCGGCAAGCACTCGCCAGTTTTTTGCGGAATACATGCTTCTCCCCAGTGATTCGTGGTTACAAAGGGCTGACTGTTCTGTAGTCCTGCATGAATCTTCAGCAAAACACTTTAATCGGTTTGGCGAATACACAATTTTGCACCCGCTGCCTGACCAGGGTCTAAGGTGACCACAATCAGACTCCATCTCTATAAATGACATTGAGAAATTACTATTGGTCCTATCATCACACTGCTTGGAATAAAGATTTTGACTGATTTTATCCAAATTAAATTCATAACTACAAATGTGAAACATGCTTTATTTCACAAAGCTTCAGTTAAAAATCCATTATAGTAAGCTGCCATGTCTAAAAGTTATTCTCCACTTCTTGTATCCAGCCTGAAAAACAGGAACCAAAGTCATAGGTCTCCATTTGTTGACATGTTCACCCACTCTTAAAGGATGAAACATCTTTTGCTTTATGAGCTGGAACAACCATCTATCATGAAGTTCCAGCTCAAGGCCAGCTCCCTCCTCCTGTCCTCTAAACATAAAGGGGTGTAGGCTGCTGATTCCTCCGCTCCCACTGTCATCTGAGTAAAAAAACTCCTTTGAAAATGACTTTCGCTGGAACTGCAGCATGCAACCTTGAAAGCCACAGAATCAGCGAGAGCAGGTCCAAATCCAAAGGCTGCTGAGAGGAGAGCAGCTTGATGCTGATGAGAGAGAAAAAAAAATCACTGTCTTTTCACACTTTATGTTTAGTGTTGTGGATGCTAGAACCACATAAATGAGCAAAAATATCAGATGCAGGAGAAATGAAGGACAAGCGAAACAGACATAGTGCTTATTTCTGAAAAATCATCTCCCAACTTTTTTCGTGTGTAATCTCATCAACTGCCTTGACTGCAGATTAAAGCAAAATCCATCATCACTGTCATCATTGTTTCAGGGAGTCATTTTTATGAAAATATCACATTTACAGTGACATTTTCATTATGTTTCAAAGGAAATAATGCATTCAAAATGCTGCCTTTCATCTTTAAAAGTCCTAGAGGTGCTTTCTTTCAATAACAGAGTGGAAACAATGCACTCATACTGTTGAATCTGCAGCTTTCCTCCACTTTACAGAATTTTAGCACACTGTTTTTAGCTGTCCATGCAACATCTTTAGTGTTCTGGTTCAGTCTTTCTGCTCTTGTGTGTTCCAGCTGCACTAGACAGCCATTTTCACCCAAAAAATGTAAAGCAGTATAGGTGCACTAACCTGGGCACCAAACTACAGTGAGCATCCAAGGCTTGACTATAAATCAGGGGTCAATTTGAGATTTAGCAAGTAAGATGATGCAAAAAACCAAAAATACTCACTTAGAAATAAGTCTTGTAACTTGTATTGGGGGCACCATTACACTTTTCTTTGTGGATAGGCTATGATCAGCTCCTGCTGCCTCAGAGTTTTAGTGCTTTTGTGGATTTATCCAGAATAATTCTAAGAGAAGGACAATGACATGGCACTCAAAGAACCAAAATGGTGGTTCTGAAATTGAAATGAAATGTAATTTAGTTAATGTTTCAAAATAACTGCCAGGAGGCATTTCAAGATGGATGTTGAGTTTCTAGAACTTGTTTCTAGACTATGATTTTGCTGACTGCATATAAAAAGATGTTACATGAGTTTTCATAACTGCTTCTTAACCTTAAGCCAGTATTAAACTAGTCTAAAGATTTAGTTTGGCTAGTTATACTAAAAAGCACCATCAGCTTAATTTCACATTAGTGACCTTTGGCTTAACAGTGACATACTGTAAACTCTACCATAATACTGCAAACTACCCAGTTTAGCATATGCTTACTGTCCAGGATAACTTTTGAATTAAATGAAATTTTATTATTTTTCTTATTTAGTTTATTGTCAAATATATTTAGATTTGACAATAAACTTACAATATCTATCTATCTATCTATCTATCTATCTATCTATCTATCTATCTATCTATCTATCTATCTATCTATCTATCTATCTATCTATCTATCTATCTATCTATCTATCTATCTATCTATCTATCTATCTATCTATCTATCTATCTATCTATATATGGTGGTTCAGTAGATTTCTTGCTGTATCCCTGTATGATCACTGAGCACTGGCACAAAATGGTGTTCCTGTTTTAAGGTTTATTCACTAGACATATCTACATGTTTGGTTCCAGTTTTGGGCAAATAAATAAATAAATAAAAATGGATGCACTTGAAATGTGCCAAGGAATTAGTGCACTGTGTTCATTTCCAACTAAAATTAAATATCATAGTTTGAGCGCATTTTTAGACAACTGCATTGACATTTCAGATTTAGATATTAATGTTCATCAAAGGCTGGAGCTTACGCAGCTCTTCCACTCCACAAACGTATCCTTGACATATTGTGGGTTGGCACATATTTTCACACCTACATTCATTGTTTCCAGAAGCTGAACTGGCGGTGAAGAAGTTCTGGCATCTAAGCATCTTTTTCAGGTAAAACTGGCAGGCCAACATAAAATGCAGCTTATATGCTATAAATGTTTGTCTTATCAGACTCTTGCTGATAGGAATGACCATGAAAAAATCCCAGCTTATAATAAACCAGAATGCTCCTTTATTGCATTTACCACCCAATTTCCAAAAGAGCTGGAATGCTGTGTGGAATGCAAATAAAAGCAGAACAAACAAAGTTATATTTGAATGAAAGTAGTAGAAAAGCAACATATCACGTTATATAAGGCAAAACAGACAGTGCTGTAGTAAAAATTACTGCATAGGTGCAGGAAATTTTCTGAAAACCATTTTCAGTCAACGCAATTTGTTGCTGGAATAGGCTGAGCAATCTTTTTTTGCTAAATCATGGGCTATAGAGGAGCCCATTGGCCTTTGAACTGGTAACAAGGGGATCATCTGCCTAGTTACCAGTTCAAAGGCCAAGACCTATAGTATGATAGGGGTGCATTAGTGCACATGGCACCTGTCAAAGTACAAATAATATATCATGTCATAGACTTCTATCCAGAAAATGCATTTTTAAGGCATAGTCTTGCTTATTTTACAAGACAATGCCCAACCACTCACTGAACATATTCTAAGTGTGTGGGTCCTTAGTCCAAAGCTGTCCTGGTTGCAGCCCCTTCCAACCACCAAATGAAAACATCTGTCTCATCCTCAAACAAAAAAAGTACAGCATGGGCCTGAACTGCTGAGCTGCTACTTGTCACATTATGCAGGCACAAAGGACTCAAATGCAGAGGCCACAGGCAAATAAATATAAACAAAAAGAAAACCATTAAAAGATCCATAAAAGAAACAGCAACCTAAATCCTTGAACTGAAAGCAAGTGCACACAGGGAGAACAACAGTCATTGATTCATTCATTCCATAACCACCATTGCGGTCATAGGGAGACATGAGAGATGCTAACATAACTGTCTATGTCATGGCAGATGAAGCTTTGGTCTGTCTTTGACTTCTCGCAGGAGGCTGTTCATACCCTGACCAGTCCAGGCCTTGACATTATCTGTCCAGCATTTTTGTGGTCGTCTTTGTCATCTTCCTCCTTAGACTGTTCCCTGGAGGATTGTTTTTGACAAGGAGTCATGTCTAGCAACATGCCCAAACCACTGAAGCTTCCGTCTTTTCACCATTGAGAAAAGGTGTTCTTGAAGTCCTGCTAAGGTGGTGACTTGTCCTCTGACATACTTGTTGGTCTTATGTTCCATCCACGAGATGCCAAGAAGCCTGTGGTAGCTCTTCATTTTGAACGCTTGTATATGCTTCTCTGTCTTGGCTGTCAGAGTCCAGCTATCACCCATACAGAAAGATGGATAGAACTACGGACTTATAGAGCTTGAGTTTGGTCTTGAAGCTTAGTTCTTTAGCTCGCCATATCTTGCTGAGGCCTGACATGGCTGATGTGCTGATTGCGATCCTGCTTTTTATCTCTGCAGTGCATCTACCATCTTTGGTTATAATTGAACCGAGGTACTTGAATCCCATGTATTCTTCTAGCTGTTTTCCATACATTGCAATGTTGGCACTGTTGTTGTTATTGCTGTTCACCATTACTTTGCTTTTGTCTGAGCTTACTTTCATGCCATATGCTTCTGCTCTGTCTACCAGTTTGTCTGTTAGCATCTGGAGTTCTTGGTTGCTGCCTCCCATCAAGTCAATGTTGTCTACAAAAGAGGTTGCAAAGTGGATGGCCACCAATGGAGATGGATGTATGGTGCCCGTCAAATACCTCTTTCACGATGTTCTCGAGGTATAGATTGAAGAGCACTGGGGACAGCAAGCAGCCTTGTCTGACACCTACTGTGGTCTTGAAGAATTCTCCTTCTTGGCTATTAAGTAGAACAGAACTATTTGCACTTTGGTATAGAATCTGGATCACCTGGACTAGCCCTTCATCAAATGAGAAGTCACGAAGGACTTTCCACAGGCCTTTGTGCCAGACTCGAGCGAATGCTTTCTTGAAATCTATGACGTTATGATAGAGGTCCTGTTGATGTTCAAGGTGTTTTTCGATGAGCAGTCTGCAATTGAAGACCTGATCCACTGTACTGCATCCAGCTCGAAAGCCAGCTTGTTCTTCAGCCAGGATGCCCTCGGCTTGTCTCTGCAGAATTATTTTGAGCATGACCTTGCTTGAATGGCTAATAAGGCTCATTGTCCTGTAGTTCTGGCATTGACGAAGATTACCTTTCTTTGGCAGTGGAATGATGAGGGACTGGGTCCATTCTTCTGGCCATTCTTTGAACTCCTAAATCAAAGAACAACAGTATAACACAATAAAAACAAAAGGGGATTGAGGCTATAAACACAGGAAGGCTGATTAGGGGAATGTGGAACAGGTGGGGAAACAAATGGGTGCAAACAATCAAGGGATATAAGATAAAGGAAATAAAACTAAATGCAAGACACAAGGGACAAAAGACTACCAAATGGGTAGTAACATGGGAAGTAACAAAAAGATGGAGGTTAAACAACAAAGGGGACACAAAGGAGACAGGATAAACAGAAATTCAAGGAATTAAATATAGACACCATGAACAGAACAGAGCAAAACCATAAAAAAAACATCCAGGCATAAGAAAAATACTCAAAGTCTTACAAGACAAGAATCCCAAAATAAATGCCAAACTCAGGCACAAAAACACCCAGGCTCCATGACACTACTAGCAGTATTTTTTTTAAAACAAGGATTTTTCATTTTCATTTTGAAAAATATGTCTGCTCACCTGAAAACACAAAAAACAATGTCAAGCAGTGTGAAGAGCACACCAAAGCAACAGGTAGTGATACAGCCCTAACAGTGAAGGCATGTTGGCCAATCAGACGCCTACAAACAATAACAAAGCGCTCAGTCTGGCATCAAAAAAAGAAGATTTTTGTGTACACCTTTGAGGTTTGCGAGACAAAATCCTCTTTCCCTGTCAACAGGTAAACGCAGAAACTGGCAGGAGAAAAGCTCCTGTTTCAGTTCCCTAAAATGCAGTTTATGTGTGGGCAAAAGGCCTAAACTCGTAGAAAAGCATGTGCTGTAGTTTAGCCAAACATCATCACGCAAACATCATTTTCAAGTCGGTAGAGTTCACCACATTGCAGGACGTACATATTAAGTGCACATATTAAGTCCCAGTAGACTTTTCACATATATCAAGCATAGCTGCTCTGAAAAAATATCAATGAATGTTTTACCTGGTTCTTTCAGTGATGCAAAATGACTCTTTATGCTTGAAGAAACTCCAAGGGCCCAGTAGAAAGAGCTCACAACAGCCCCCCTCCGTGTCCACCAGTTAATTTGATGATAATATTTTGCACGCATGTGCTTGCCCTTATACTGAGTGAAAAGGACATAAAGGGTTCCATAATGATCAATACTGCCTGTTCTGTCTCCCATGAAGGCAGGAGGGCGTGACTGATGTTCTGAAGCCACCTCAGTCAGCCTCCTACCTGCTGGGAGGGTGAAATCAAAGCACAGGCTTCTGAGGGAGGGTGGATATGAAAGTTCACACCTCTGACTAGAAGTCAGTATCAAAATGTGCACTGGGACTGACGATGGACATCAAAGTCTTCAGTCTAGTGTTATCATTATGTCCATTATCAGGATGAGCAGCCCCCAGGAGAAGGAATAAAAGTGTTGATGCCTGAAATCACAGGATGATCCTGAATGATTATGCCCTTTGGGATTGGATCAAAGATTTCTATTGTAGAGGATTTTTTTTTAGCATCCCCACGTCTGCATTACACAGGTCATACACTCAGACGTGCACAGACACAATCCCAGAGTAGTCTGAAGTTCTTGGACAGGAGAACTGACAGTTAGCACCTGTAGTTTGAGCTAAAATATCTTCTGTTGCCCTCAAAATAGTATTTATAGATTGTCATTGCTTTTTATTCACACTGTGTGGGTCTTCTCAACCAGGTTTAGAGCTTTCTGAAGGAGGACATTTTTCTTTTTAAATGAAAACAGTTATTGCAACGTTCTATCTGAGACAAAATAGAGGACTAAAACATGTGTTTGCACTTTATTGTCTTAAACACATCTGGAGAAGATGGCTGTGATTTTAGTGAAGGACCTTTTTTTTCACAGGCTTGAGGTTTTGTTTTCTGTTCACTGATTCAGACACAGCACAACTTGTGCCCCTCAATCAACTACGATGGTCAGGACTCTAATAAAGTGTAAGATGTGTCTGTTCCTTTGTCATGCAGTACAGTATAGGTGTGAGCTCTCTTAATCTTTCAAACAGCAATTATTGACTGAGGCCGGCACTTGTGCTACAGCCAGAAAAATGATAGATGGATGATCATCTCTATTCAAACACTGTGAGCTACTAGTTCTATTCATTTTACATCTTATAGTCTACTATAACCAAATTATACAAGTTTACATGGCTTGAGCAACCTTTATTTTTCCCAAATTCCCTTATGATGTCTAAGTTTTCAAAAACATTACTGCAATAGTTTATAATGTAATTTGGAGCTATCTTGTAACTGGGAAAACAACACTGTCATGCCCATTGTCAATATGTATAAATTCAAAACCACGTGTATTTAAATCAGGGCGTGTGCTGCCATTAGGTAATCTGTTATTAGTATTTTGACATACAAAATCAATGCATTAACTTATTACCAGTTAGGAAATGTTTTGTTTATGTAATTGACATAATTGCAATTTAGGCCTCAGTGACACAGGCTACAGACCAGTTGATGACCGCCTGGCAACTTCTGGTCACGAGGGAAAAATGTGTATTCCCTGACTGGTTGGTAAGTGTCTGCTGGAGGTTGCTGGCTGTTGCCAGATGAAATCAATCACACTTTATAACCATAATCTAAAATAACCAGTATTTTCCTCTGGTGATATGTCAAAAAAAGGATTGATTGATTCATAACTTCATTTTAAATTAGTGCTACACAATCAGATTTTTGTCTTGATCACAATTTTAGCATCCTACAATTAAATTAACATCAAGCAAAACTGAAAAGGATGTGTGGCATAGAGAATGCAAAGCAAATCAAGCGTTCTCTAAATCAGCGCCTGACCACGTGCCTTCATGTTCTCTCCACTGTAGTGCTTAAGGTTTCCTGGACTAGTTTGGACGAATAACATTACATTAAAAGAAAGCTACACACTAAAAGTCAAATGTTTGACACAGCAGAAGGTGTATAGCTCGTTCCTTGTAGCGGATCATCGTTTTTTTTAAAAGTTCTGTATAGTTGTGGTTGTTGTGTCAGTGCAGTGGTTGCTAACATGAATTGTCCAACATCAACTCAGACATCCATAAGAGTGAGCCTGTACAGTGCATCAGTGAATCCATCAGAATGCTGGATTTTTGACCCAGCGTTCTGAGTTTCGGCTTTAAAGGAGCCTATCCCAGCTGTCATAGTGAGAGAGGCGGGGTACACCAAACAATCAGCCAAACTGATTTGCTCTGGAACAAATGAAACAGTGGAATTAATGAAACATCAACTGTTAGATGTTATCTGAGTGGATTATGTGTTAACTTCCACTCAGTGGTCAATCCCAGTGGGGGTTTTGAAAACAATGTGCCAGGAGTCGGGCATTCACTCCCGGTATGGTGAGTCTCGACCACTTGTTCGGCTGACAGCTGGTGAGGTGAGCTGGCTGCTAGACCAGCGGGAACGGACGTCTCCAAAAACATCATAGCTATTCTGATATCTCCCATTGGTTTCTGGTTTCAGGCTCAGTGTTAGCATTTTTGGGTTTTTTTGGAGCCAGAAGCAAACTCATCAGGTGCAATATATTTACAGATGCAATATATTCTCACACATACATGATAATTAGCACTAAGAAACAGATAACAAAATACTACATTTTCACTCTCTAAGACTGAAGCACAGTTGATTGAGAGGTGCTGTGCCATGAGCAGGTCAGACTATTTTTCATGTGCTTGCTTTAAAATGCCTCAGAAGGCACCAAAAGAACAAACATGGTTGAGGGAACAAGTTCATTAATAACCCTAGAAAGCCGAACGTGTTGTTGAGGACACAGTGTACTTCAAATGTTCGCAGACTTCAATTACCGTAATAACCCCATGTTGGATGTGAAGCGCAGTTTCTCAGCTTTCAAAAACTGTTTGAATTTTTCCAATAGGACAAACGGTCACTGTAACTACGGTAATTCAAAGTGCGTTTGATCAGACGTCTCAGCAGTGATACGCTCAGTGTTAACCAGCTGTTCATGGAGGGTAAGGGCAAGTCACAGGTGCATCAGCACATCAGGGTTAGCATACAGCTAAGGCTGCATAACACATCAATCAAAGTAGTTATGCAAATAAACTTAGGCTTACCAGTATCCAAACGAATGAATAAAATAAAAAAAAAAAAAAACTAAACAAACTAAATAAATATAATACTATCCAGGATGCAAACATGCTTTTTTAATGCTGTCAGGTTGGGCCTGTGTGTCTTGGGAGATTAACTTGCTTTTGCTGTTTGCCTAAAGTGGCCAATGCAGGAAATGCAGTTTCTGGTATTTTCATTGTAGCTTCATTTTTCAGCCTCAGAGGCTCCTGCTTGATAAAATATAGTTTGGAATTGCACAGTACCATGGATTAGGGATATGATAATGTTCAGCAGTGCTAACTGACTAGGTTAAAACTTGAATAAATGCACTCTTATATGTTCAGTGTGTTTGTTTATTTAAAATAGGACACTTCATAAAACTGTTTCCAGGTTTTTGTGAAATCTGCTTTATCTGCTGGCATCAGTGTGGAGCTACAGCCGATTATCTAAGTGCAAAGACTGACTCACAGAATTTTCTGCTCTGCTACGAGACGAAAGATGTGACACAATTCACTTCCATGTTAACTTTCTGTGTTTCTGCATATCTGAATTAGCCAGATCATTTTTAATGAGGTGGGTTGTATTATTTAATGGTGCTACTGATTCAGCAAATGTGTTCAATTTTGAACAGTGTGCTGCCCGGGGCAGAACACACACATCAGATAGATCATGTGGTGGCAGTAAGATGTCAGAGGGTCATGGATATTGGGATTTATATGTGCCTCATTTTCACGTTGTTATTTAAAGTAGGTTTATGAAAATTTATATAAAAGTTTAAGTGAAAAGCTTTTGCTGGAAGGCTGGATTTGGTTCTTTGCTATTTACATAAAAAATGCAGCATACTGGTAGATTTTGTTTTTTACAGGAATATGCAAAGTCTTTCATCACAGAGTCTATTTATTACAACAGCCCATTTCATTGTTCTTCCCATCTGAAAAGAACTAGTGTTTGTTTTTCCAAGCACACTGCTGTGCATACAATTCACCCTTTGACCTCTGTTTTTAACTGGAGCAGTAAAAAAACAGAAATAAAAGAAAAAGAAAAAAAAGGATGTATATGATTAAATAATGTGTATTTATACCCTAGACTGAATATAAAAGATGCATGTAGCTACAGTGATGTCACTCATTAATGTGATTTAGTAAGCTACTTATCAATCATAAGAGAGCCACACTTCAAATCATCCCCTGCTTTATTGTTTAATTTATTATAAATGGAAATTATTATAAACTGTATTAAACAAGACTTGAAACTGGCAAATGATCCCACAAACTCACCATTAAATTTTTGACTAAGGTCATAGATCAGCGCTGAATTAATTCTGGGGTAATATGTGTGACACATATATTCACATCTATGCATGTGTCTCTAGGGTTTTATTTGAATTTTGTTTGGTTTTTATGTAAATAAATAATTTTTGTTCTACAGTATTTATACAGCAGTCCTCTGTAATGTAATGAAGTATTGTATTATTTATCCTTTCATATTCAGATGTATTAATGTAACAGCTTTCAGTTTTGATCAAGCGCTCGTGTTGTTTGGATATTTTCCATGTTGTATTTCCCACTCTCTGCTGCAGCCTCATGCACCTCCTCTTGTATACCATCCATATTTACCAACACAGCAGGGGGAACATGCTTTGGGTGGACAACCAATTTATTTCCTCATCCTTTCTCAAAAGTGGATCCGTTTTCTTCATTTCTACTTTTGGCTTTTTATCCTTTGGAGGTCTGACACGTCCCTACACGGATTCTCCTCCTCCTCTCTTTACAAATGCACAAAGAAAAAAGGGAGGAAGGTGGCTAATACGTGCCCAAAACCCTTCCTCACAACTACAAATTGATGGAGCAACCTGGTCACTTGGGACAGATATCAGAGAGTTTTTTGTGGCGGGGGGAGGGGTGCTGTTATCTGGAGGTGCAGTGACAGACCTCTGCTGCTTCTGACCCTCTCATTAGTCCTCCCTCCTTCCCTTCGCTACTTCTCCTCCTCCTATCCTCAACACTTGTCACCATGCTGTCAGCTGCCTGCTCAACTGTAGACACAAGGACCAGCCTAGGGATGGGATGCATAGGAGGGATGGAAAGAAAGGCAGGAAGACAAACAGAGAAATGACAGACAGAATATGAAAGGGAAAAGAGAGTTGGAGGTGTAAGCCAAGCTTGTCAGCCCTAGCAAACAACAGAAGAGATCAATTTCTATGAACTCTAATCCATCCTGTAAGTGTCTTCTTTTTCCTGCCAGAATCTGAGTACAAAGAAAACCTGGAGCAGAAACACTGCTCTCTCAATCCTGTCAATTCACCTGCTAAAGAAACAGAGAGAAAAGGGAATAGAGAGAGAAAGAAAGGAGAATATAAGCTGTAGCAGCAACCTGGTTCCTTGCCAGAAAACACAGCGGGGTTCAATCCATCAGTGACAGACAAGGCACGAGCGAGGCAGCAGCCTGAGCGAGTCGACTGCCGCCTCGGCCCGTTGTGTGTGTGATTACAAGGGTCAGAGACACAAATGTCAGTCAGGTAAGGAGCTGGTTTGGGGATTAGAATGTGATTTCAAGGAAAATGTCACAGCAAGATTTAAACGCCAACAAACACCCTTTGGCGAATTATCTTGCGATTCACGGCCAGTTATTACTGTCTGATAAGGAAAGTGAATTGTTAGCACAGCAAGATATTTCCAGCACACCAGGACAGGTTTTATGATCTAAGACGTAGCGGGACACGTCATGTTTTGATGTCACTTCCTCAGAATCAAAGAACTTCTTCTAAGAATCACCATTTCACATAGTTAGAAATATCTACCAGGGGAGGAACAGAGCAGCATTCATCCACTTATTTTTGGTTGATCTATTTAAAAAATATCCAACTTTATCATTTATGTTCATTTAAATCTGATCCAGAAGGTTCACTCTCTCTCTCATTAAATGGAGGTGTTTAATTCATGGAATTTTAAACAGTGAAGGCCCGCATCAAAAACCCCCAAAACATCAGTGGTACTGACTGAATTAGTAGCTTTTTCATCATCACACCCCTCTCTAGAAGCTGGAAGTGAACTGAGGAACAATTAATGCAGCAGAGGAGTCCAAAGAGTTGCTAGCAGCTTTGCGAGATTGCGTTCAAGGCGAGCATTGCTTGAACTAAAAGCCAACACCCTCACACGCTGATTGTGAGCAACATCATCTCGGTTTGGTGTTGCCATTTTGGTCATATACCACAGTAACGTGTGATACGGATGTGGATGTGTAAACCAAATTTTGTGACACTCAGATCTGCAAATTTCAACCTGATGGTAGCACTAGAGGAAAAATCCAAAATCAGTAATATTAATGATCTGGGCTTACTTAGCACCACCCCATGCTCTCGCATAATACCACTTTGTATCTTAAGGTGGATTAGTGAGTCAATTTTTCCGCTGTTGGCAGCCTGCATGCAGACTCCGCTCTCTACTTCGAGTGTTGTTTTTCTTGTGAAAACAACTGTGAACTTTTATATTTTCACCCCTGAGTTTCTGAGTCATGTTTATGTCCTGCCTGGTATTTCTGAACTGTAAGAATAAAAGTCTACTCAAGATTGATATAAATAATAATAATAAAAAAAAAAAAAATTAATGCCCATTCTTTTTGAATGAAGATATTTCAGAAGGCTAAAGTGGTCGAACCAGCTGACCAAAAAACCAGCTATGGGTGTCCCAAAAGCTAGAAGCTAGAAGCCACGGCTGCTAGTGAAAGATCTGTCGCAGAGCAATGGCTAATTTGTTATCCTGCTAATAAGTGCTGCTCACTTTGGTTTGTGAACTACTTCTGATAAAATTTATAGCTGGGCATGAATCTTTTTTGCTCATGTCACAGTTTCTGTCTTAGCTGTTTAGTTTTTGCCATTTTGCCCATCTCCTGTGACTCTGCAGCAGCACTTTCCCCTCATCTAACAGCTCACCCGTGTCTTATTCCACGGCCACACAGTCCTCATTCCCATATCTCTCTCACCCATTTCCTGTTCAGCTCTCAGTATATATCTGCATGGCTGTCTTTGTATTTTGGCAGCTCACTGTGTAATGCTCGCTTTTTGTGGACAAACATAATGCAGTGAGTCATGTTTATTTGCTTTGATTGTAGAATTTCTGAAAACTGGACTCTTGTAAACACAATCATTCTAAAGGCAACTTGAATTTTACATGATGCACACTTTTCTGTGATCCTGACCGAAGGTAAAACTAAGCCCCTGATACCTTCTAGGACAACTTATTTCAATTTCTGTCTCTGCTTTGCATAATTCTGGGAAAGGAAGGCAACATAAGTCTATCAATGTTATCACGAACTGACTATATAATCACAAGTTGACACAGCAGGACAATCTACACATGGATTGTTTTTCCATTTAGGAGTGGAAAGAAGGATATATGTTTGGTAAAGTAGATGGATAAAAGGGTTCACGGTTTACTGGAATGAACGCTCTGTGTTCGCACCTTATCCTATGTGTGTGATATCTTCAGGATGTTGCAGGAGACAGATTAGTGCAGCAACAGAGGGATTATCAGATGATGACGCTGTATAACTCAAAGACATCCTCTGCTGCAGTACTGTCATGTCTCTCAGGGCTTATTTTGGGACTTGTTTGTAGCTCACAGTGATCCAAACCTCGAGGTGTGAGGTTTAAAATAATCACAGTGCATCTCTTTTTCCTCGTGTACTTCTCACATCATGCTTTGCAATCACACTTGCTGTGTTCACTGTTCCACAGCACACTCACCTGCTGTTGGTCAAAAATCTTGTGTAATTGGTTTAGTAGTTTTTTCCTGTGTGGGATGCATGTTGTGCTTTCAAGATTGGCAAGCTCTGAACAAACAGACCTCCACCTGCTTTGAGTATTCTGGTTTGTGCTTGCTGATGGGTATTCAACAGTGACTGAACTGGCTTTTGCAAATATTCCGCATTCAGTTTTATGTGGACAGTACTGCTGGTCTTAATGTCACACTACAGCCTTGTTAGGCCTTAGTCACACAGAGGACTGGCAACTCCTTGGCAAAAATATGTATTTCCTGATGGGGTGGTGAGTGGTTGATGGAGGTTGCTGACTGTGGCTGGGTGAAATTGGTCACAAACTGGTTGTGATGGCTTTGGTTGTTACCAGATTGGTGCAGATGCCTGTAGTTTTCATGGAAGATGGTGACTTCTCTGCAAACAGTTGCAAACAGTTGAACCACAAAGCCCACTTCAAAGGTGCAGCTTTTACTTTCAAGGTGAATGGTCTCTGTTTATGTTTTTGGCTCGCACTCTTCAGTTTCACTCCCGCGTAGCGAGTAGTTAACAAGTGTTTGCTGACAAGTTGGCATCTTTTATACAAACTACAGGTGACTATGGCAATCTGCTAGCAACCAGAGGAATTGCAAAGAGGTTTTCAATGCAGGTCTGTGATTGATTTCACCTAGTAACAACAAGCAACCTCTCATATCCAATTGCCAGTTGCAAACACCCCCACAGATGAAATGGATGGTGAAGATGGCCCTCCAATTTATAAAAAGACGATCCCTTGTGGCTAAGCTTGAGTATTCATTCGCAAAAACATTTTAAAACTGAAATGTGGTGCTTTCTCCAACACTTCAAAGATGGAACCACTGCTATCCCCAGATGACTTGGAGAAGGTTGTTCACATAATTAGTTGCTCAGGGGTCTCAATTAAATACCATTAAGGTTTAAGCTTGGTGCAAAATGCAGAAGTTATGTTGAAATTTCAGTTTCATTATCATTATCTAGTTTTGAATAGTCTTTGAGGGTTATCTAAGTGTTTTTCTTTACCAAAGGAAAAGAATGCCTGGTAATTGTATGACTAATATTGAATTATATGTAATCATGAGATATTTAAGTTACAATTAAAAGACACATAAGCTAGAATCACAAAACAAAGCATATTTCTATTGGCTTTGATGAACACACATCATTTTTCTCGGTTGCTTTTAACAAAAACTCAAAATAGTTTAACTCTATAGTACGTGTATAGTTGGCCTGCATTAATGAAGGTTCTTGTATTCACCTCTTGAAGTGCTGAGTCTTTTTTAGAATAGCTTTATTGTCATTATACGTCACATATGATGAAATTATAGGTGAACCACTAAGACGTTCAAGTGGTTCACCCCTCAGTATCATCTACACTGGATCTGTAGTTATTGGCATTTAAAACTGTTGATACCTGTTTTACACCGAACATCTGAATTGTGCTACTTCATGTAAAGATGTGGCCAGTGAACAGATGGAGCCCCGAGAGAAGAAGGAAAGATTTTTTTTCTATATTCTTCATATTTCTGGGAGATATCCAGAAATAATTGATGCATTGGAATTGATTTAAAAAAAAGTTTACAAATTCACATCAGAAGAACTTCCTTGGGGAAAAGCAACACCTGTCACAGCTGGAACAGTGAGCAGCAGAGTGATCCCTTTCTAAATGAGAATTACAGCATGACAAAAAGGACACTGACTGAATGAGAACACCACGGCTGCAAGTTATTCAGAGTCTTTGCTCTGTTTTTTTAAGGGTTCAAGTTTTCTTTTTTTGTAATGACTGAAAAGGGTCACTGGCCTTTGTCTTTTTGATAAGATGTGGGCAACAAGGCCACGGCATGGGCATGCATTTTTTTTCTCTCACATTCTTACAAACTGTGCTCTGAGTATTAAATATGCTGAAAAAAAAAAACGTTTGCACCTAACCCCTTTTCCCTTTGTTGGATGCAACATGCTGCTTTCCAATGCAAGCCCGTCAGCATAAATTAACAAGACGGGCTGTCTGTTTGGTGCAGGAATGGGGAAGATTAAATTATTTTCAGAAGCTTTGGGGTTGTGTGGCTGCAACTATTTTAATCACAGTCTGTCTGTTAAAACCCCAAACATCATCCTCATAAGTATGTAAATGCAGAAGCCTCGAGCTATGCAAGACTGTCACATGCCATTGTCATTGTGACAATCTGGTCACAGTGACAATGACACTGGTACAGTCAGGTATTTATTAAGAAAAAAGGGTTTACTTGAATAAAACTTGCTTGCCTTTGTGCATAAGCCAAAGAATTTATTAAGCTTCTGGGTTTGGTTCTTTGTTAGGGATCTTACTGAACATGTGCATTGATGGTTCCCTAAAAATAAAACCTCTCTTTTCTGGGCATTCATTGAGGATTTTTCAAGTATGAAACCTTCAGAGAATGCTTACTATGTTTAATGTTGGAGGTGTCCTGTTAACAGTATTCCAGTCATCTCTTTCATAATGATGGTCTGCGGAGAAGATGCTTGTTGAGTCGCAGTAGGATTTTACTACTTCAATGCCTTGAATGATCACTGGGAAAAAAACTAGCACCTTGGTGGTAACCAAGCAACCACTGAAAAATGAAGTCAAATGCCAAAAACTGCAGTTCCTCTAATGGCCACTTGAGAGTGTCACCAAACGCAAGTAATTCCCCATAGAATCTCATGATAAAATATGTTGCTTAACAGCATTAAAAATACTATTTTGGTCTATTTGGATACATTCCCTTTCATAACAGTTACATAGTAAGTTAAATTATTGAGATTTAAAGCTGTTTGACTGACAGGCAGCTGTAGCCAATAGCTGTCTGCTAGGCTTCACTTCCACGGATTCCAGTCATTAACTGGATCTCTTAATCATATTTGTGGCATAGGTGCCCAATCAGACATCAGTACATATATATTGGTAAAAGGATATCCAGCTCTCTTAACACATCTCTGGTCACTAAAGTATGAAATGCATTAATAATAAGGTCTGACTCCTTTGGTCTGTGTTCTTTCACTTAAAAATAATCCATCAACCAGTTTTGCCAAGTCCCAGTTGAACTCTTCAGGGTTACAGACGTTCATCCTTCCTCCACATCTTCCACAAGCAATTCAGAGGTTGTTTTGTTTCAGTGTAGTGAGCGCAACAATGCATTCCACCATGGATGCCATTTTCATTTAGTGTTGTCACTTAAAGCCTCTGATTAACCGGCCATCACCACCTTTAGTTCTAAGATTGATCACCTCCACCAGTAAGCAAGAGCACAAGTTAATTATGTTCACTGGCTATATCAGGTGCTGTCATTTGTAATTTGGGCCTCAGTGGGTTTTAATTTTATTTTCTAGTCACCTGTTTGTGCTTTCCAGTTGTACATTGATCAGAAGCAACAAACATAAACAGCTGGCTGCACTAGTGAAAAATACAAGATGTGTAATTAGCTGTCCTTTTGGTAGGAAACACAGACACACACACACACATTTGCAATATCAGATCACCATTTCAATTCATCCAAAATCAGGCAAATCTACACTATATACAGTTGCAGTCTACTGCGAAGCAACAAGCTTGAAACTTTCCTCAAACCCCCCCCCCAAAAAGCTGTGCTTAAAATAATTCTTTACTTGTCAATTTCAATTCATTGTCCAGGCTGTGTGTATATTTTCACATATCATAACTCCAGCTTTCTTTGTTTGCTCTCACAACATCAAGAGTGCCTCAATAAAGGAGGGCAGAAGCAGCTGGATGCAGGCACACAAACACACAGATGCTGTAAATAACACCAGCATATGTCCCAGACAAATGTGTAATCTGTGCACAAATTGAGCAGGAGGATCAATCTGTAGCCTGTAGCAACCGTATGCTACACTGATGTAGATTAAGATATTGTATCTGCACACAAAAGGAGTCAACCTCCTTTGTGTGGAAAAACCATCTAAAGATAAGAGAGATCTCATCTCCTCAGCCTTATTCACAGCCTTTTCCTGCCCATAGTGTTCTCTGGTATCACTGCCACAGATCATGACAGATAAACCATAGGATATCCATGCATACTGCTTTTGCCACACTGCAACCCACTGTGGCAAGATGTTACAAGCAAGACAAAGCAACAGTAGCTCAGCTGAACATATGCAAGGCACAGGTTGTCCCTCTGCTCTCCCTCCCGCAGTGCATCATCAGTCCAGCTGCCATATATGACATTATATATACATTACACCCTCTGCTTCTGTGAGGTATCACTGTTTCCAGAGATCAGTGCAGATAAATAATGCATGCTGCTCAGACGCGGCATGACTGCTGAATGCGCACTGAAGGCAGTATAACGCTTTTCTACCAGCTCTTACACAGCAAGCAACACTTGAAGCATCCATTATCATTACAGTAACCCCCCCCCCCCCCCCCCCCCCCCCCCCCCCCACACACACACACACACACTCTTGTGGTAAGAGTTAATCTGTGAAATTACTTATTAGAAAAATTTAAGCCCATTCTGAACTGTTTGTATTGTTTACATTGACATCTGTCTCTCTGGACATCAACTGAACCCCGAGTGATGCACACGCTGCATGCCAGCACACTCCCAACTTCGGCTGCACCCTGAGCACCTGAGTTCTTTGCATTCCCTCTCACACCTGAATGTCTGCATTATATCTCACCATGCACAAAGGCTACAAACTGCCCTTCAGAGGAGAAGAAGAAGAGATGTCTCACCTGTATGGATATATAAGGTGTCTTCTGTTCTGGCTGTGTGTGTGAAGCGCAGAGCTGAAACTTCTGTCTCATCAGCGCTGTTGGATAAACCTCCCCTCCCTCCTTCTCTCTCTCTCTCTCTCTCTCTCTCTCTCTCTCTCTCTCTCACTCTCAGTCTGCCCCCCCTCCCCGCTCTCCTTTCTTGCTCTTTTTTTCTCTGTCACTCACTGTTTTTTTTATCCATCTGCTTCTTTCTCCGTTCTTCAGTGCCTTCCCTCAACCTGCTGCTGCTCACGTTGTCTTTGAAGCTGCATTAGGCAATCCCCATCACCACCCACACATGCACACACAACATAAAAAATAAAATAAATATATATAGATATATATGCTGTGGAGGCTATAATCTGATAAGGAGGTTTTAGAAACGGTGCAATGCGCACCACTGCAGTGGGGCTTGCTGGTGAGATGCACTAAGATACGATGCTCTGTTAACCTAGATCCTAGTGTGTGTATATGTGTGTGTGTGTGTGTGTGTGTGTGTGTTTGTTCCCACCTGTGTTTACTGGTGTGTGAGTGTTTGTGTGTATGTTCACAGATAATAGGAGGGGAGGAGCTTCCGTGCCATAACAACCGTTGGGCTTCGCTATGTGGCGACAGCGCTGCCAACTTCCTCCCTCCCGTTTCATTGTTGGGAGTTATTTTCTCACCTCTGGGAGGCTGGTGGGTAAGGCGCGGGAGTTGCGGGCTGAAGAGACACAGAGAGAATACGTGTAATGCTCTCAAATTGAAATTCATCCTACTCCGTCTCCCTTTATAATCTCATTCAAATTCCACAGTCTGTTGCTCACTCATATTTAAATGAGCACTTGACTAAATCCCTCCTGTGCTTTTGCTTTTCTTGGCCAGCCTTTGGCAGGCTGCCGCGCTTCATTGCTTTCCAGTTTCCTGGACGCTTCTCGGCAAACTGGCACACTCTTTGTGTTTTGGCCAATACACATATATAGAATTAAAAGAGTGGGCAGCAAGGCCATGCAATGAGGCCAAACAGATCTGATGTCAGGCAGGAAACATGCGACTGTGTTGACCAGGAAGGTAATGGAGTGTGAATCCAGCAGAGCTCTGGGTGACGCTGACAGAGTGTTCTGTTTACAAGTTTCTGATATTGTAAAATTTCACACATAAATGAAAAAAAAAATCTAGAGAGATTGTGGTGTTGGCAAACAACTGAATAAATAATCTTCAGTTTGTGCTTTTCAAGAACTGGTGTCAGTTCACCACATGTTGTCTGTGTTGAGTCTTTGGGTGTTTTTTTTTTCAGGTTTAGAACTGTTTGAAAGGGTCTGTTTTTTTGGTTTTTTTTCTTGTCTTGTCTGAGTGTTTGAAACATTAGGGAGGATTGTGTTATTGAGGCAGCCTCTATTGTCTCAATAACAAACAAACAAACAAACCTTTTGCCTTCAAGGAAGGTAACCTTGTGGGTAACCTGAGAGTGACACTGTGTGAAGTTAGTTACTTTAGTGTGATGGTACGTAACCAGGACATGGCCCCAGCTGCAGCCAACTATTCAGTGCCTAGACTGAATTGAGTTTCAGTGTAACAGCTATTCAACTATATATAATTCACTGCTCTCAGAGAATGTGAATAAAGGCCCATTTTGTGAAAAAAAAAATCATGTCTTTATTATCTGTTTTTCATTTTGTCACAGCTGAACTTATTCTGAATGCAACATTTGAAAAGTCAGAGTAGCCATATCAGGATTTTGCACTTATGAGAAAAAGTTAAATTCAAACTGTGTGATATGTCTATGCATTTTAATTTTTCTGCATGCTATTTCAACACAGCTAAATGGTTTGGAAAGACTAAGACTAAGTTGAATTTTGACCAAGGTAAAAGGAGTAGTAGGAGCTGTCCACTGGTGCATTTGAAGGGCAGTTGGAGGGTCTGTCTGGTGTGGTGGGCTATTGGAGAAAAGTCTGATGTGTATGTGAACATACACTGCTCAAAAAAAAAAAAATGAAGGGAACACTCAAATAACACATCCTAGATCTGACTGAATGAAATATTCTCATTGAATACTTTGTTCTGTACAAAGCTGAATGTGCTGACAACAAAATCACACAAAAATCATCAATGGAAATCAAATTTATTAACCAATGGAGGCCTGGATTTGGAGTCACACACAAAATTAAAGTGGAAAAACACACTACAAGCTGATCCAACTTTGATGTAATGTCCTTAAAACAAGTCAAAATGAGGCACAGTATTGTGTGTGGCCTCCACGTGCCTGTATGACCTCCCTACAACACCTGGGCATGCTCCTGATGAGGTGGTGGATGGTCTCCTGAGGGATCTCCTCCCAGACCTGGACTAAAGCATCCGCCAACTCCTGGACAGTCTGTGGTGCAACGTGACGTTGGTGGATGGAGCGAGACATGATGTCCCAGATGTGCTCAATCGGATTCAGGTCTGGGGATGGGGCGGGGCCAGTCCATAGCTTCAATGCCTTCATCTTGCAGGAACTGCTGACACACTCCAGCCCCATGCATTAGGAGGAACCCAGGGCCAACTACACCAGCATATGGTCTCACAAGGGGTCTGAGGATCTCATCTCGGTATCTAATGGCAGTCATGCTACCTCTGGCGAGCACATGGAGGGCTGTGCGGCCCTCCAAAGAAATGCCACCCCATACCATTACTGACCCACTGCCAAACCGGTCATGCTGAAGGATGTTGCAGGCAGCAGATCGCTCTCCACCTTGTGTCCAAACTCTGTCACATCTGTCACATGTGCTCAGTGTGAACCTGCTTTCATCTGTGAAGAGCACAGGGCGCCAGTGGCAAATTTGCCAATCCTGGTGTTCTCGGGCAAATGCCAATCATTCTGCACGGTGTTGGGCTGTGAGAACAACCCACATCTGTGGACGTCGGGCCCTCATACCATCCTCATGGAGTCGGTTTCTAACCGTTTGTGCAGACACATGCACATTTGTGGCCTGCTGGAGGTCATTTTGCAGGGCTCTGGCAGTGCTCCTCCTGTTCCTCCTTGCACAAAGGCAGAGGTAGCGGTCCTGCTGCTGAGTTTTTGCCCTTCTACGGCCTCCTCCACGTCTCCTGGTGTACTGGCCTGTCTCCTGGTAGCGCCTCCAGCCTCTGGACACTACGCTGACAGACACAGCAAACCTTCTTGCCACAGCTCGCATTAATGTGCCATCCTGGATGAGCTGCACTACCTGAGCCACTCGTGTGGGTTGTAGAGTCTGTCTCATGCTACCACGAGTGTGAAAGCACCACCAACATTCAAAAGTGACCAAAACATCAGCCAGAAAGCATAGGTACTGAGAAGCGGTCTGTGGTCCCCACCTGCAGAACCACTCCTTTATTGAGTGTGTCTTGCTAATTGCCAATAATGCCCACCTGTTGTCTATTCCATTTGCACAACATCATGTGAAACTGATTGTCAATCAGTGTTGCTTCCTAAGTGGACAGTTTGATTTCACAGAAGTTTGATTTACTTGGCGTTATATTGTGTTGTTTAAGTGTTCCCTTTATTTTTTTGAGCAGTGTACTTTCTGATGAGTCAGTTTGTTGATGTGCAACCTTTGGTGGTGGGCTGCAGTCAGTAATGAATCACAGGAAGAGTCTGCTGGCACCATGAGCTGTTATCTTTGTTGTATGGTGGCAATGGAGGTCAAGGTCAAGTAGTTGGAGTCATTGGAGAGGCACAGTGGAGGCTGTAGTCCACTCGGACACACTGAGGCTATAAAGTGAGATACAGACAAGACTTTCTCTTAGAAGATTTATCTGTATCCTTTTCCCTTTCTCTCAAACCTTTTCCTTAGCTTTCTTTTTGCCCCTGCGTTCTGCATCGTATTTCCCCATATTTAATGCCTTCACGTGATTTTCAGATGTATTTTTCATGTTGTATTTCCAACAACATGAGCTATCTTATTTTGAGTGTTCTCACTTGTGGAAAAGCAAAATGTTTTAACCAAACATATCACCATATTGTAGAGGTCGAAAATGCATTTTTCCCAGGGTGACCAGTCACTGACCATCTTGGAACTCACTCCGTCATGGAGTCCCACTTTTGACACCAAGCTTGTTGTGGAAGTCCGAAATAAACTGAGGTGCATACAGGTTGTTTTTCTGAGTTTTATCTACCTTTGCAAAGGGGTCAACCAACAGTAAAGACAGCATGACAGCAGTCATCTGAGTTTTTTTTTCGACAACGGGGGGATTGCAACCCTAGAATATTTACTTATCTACCATGCCATGGTCACAGAATACATTATGCGCAATAAAATACAGAAAGATTGCATGGAGACAGAATAAGACATTATGGAGCCTTTCATTCAGTAAGGTCAGCTTGACACAGAAGTAGCGTCTTAAAATTTTCCATTACAAGCCCCACTTTGGTGTGGGAATTCAATCAAGATTGAAAAGATGCACTTGTAGCTAGTCCATAAAAAAGCATGTTGCTAGATGATTGCATTCATAGGCTGAATGCTAATTGGTTAAAAAGTTGGCTTGAAAAAGAAAGGGAATGAAAATAACAGAGTTCACCACAGAAAGGAAGAAGAGCAAATAAACAAAAAAACAACCCCCCATCAAAGACAATAAAGCACAGAGGCACAAAAAAGACCCTCATAAAATGGCTGCAGTGGAGAGATTTGATTGCTTCTCTCACTGAGATTGACTACACTATAAAGAATTTCTTTGTGCATTATGATTTCTTCTTTCTTCTTCTTATTGATAGGCTTCTCCATGGCAGGAGCTAAAGGACCAACAACACAAATAAGAGTAGCCCAGTGCTCCCCCTCAGCCACCTGGTAATAGAATCTTTAGGCGGCATAAATTCCCTGGAAGAACAACACGTAACTATCAGGTCTCGGTAGATCTTAATGGGGTGCATATGAGCCTTATAGTGACTTTATTCAGCATATCAATTCAAAAGTAAATTGCGAAGAAGAACCAGGAACAAGAAATGTCAAAATAAATATAAACCACTAAGAATAGTGTCACTTTCTGTGGTTGATATTATTATGGTAAGAACTAAGTTGTCTGAGATTTTTAGTAGATGCATCTATGGGGTCACTTTGAAAACCCTGGGTGACATCATTCTTGAGTTATCACGTTCACAAAGTTGAAGCATGGCCAGAAGCACTTTGAGTGTGCTCAATTAGAGAAGAAAAACACTACATAAGTGCCAGTGCATTTACCATTTTTTCCAGTTTGGCTTTTTGTGTCACTAACTTTGAACTTTCCTTCTCTGTTGTGAAACTTTGGAGAAACAAGAAGTTGCATAATGTGAGCATTTTTATCAAAGCAAATAGCATGAGCTTCCTGCAGCTTTCCATAAGGCACAACGTGAGTCCCTTTCAATCTTTGTTTTCAAGTCTGATAGAAAGTAAACAAATTACCTGCTTAGAATGGTAATTTGTCTAACATCAAGGGAGGCTTTTCACTCTCTACAAAATCTCTGCAAAATTAGCACGACCCAGAGAGTCACAGTAGGCACTGATGGGAAATAAAGACAATAAAATGACCCTTTTAACTATTAAGTTACTACACAAGCTTTAAAACAAACAAAAAACAAAATAAAAATTTTTTTACAAACAAACAAAATTTTTGTGAAGTCATACTGTGCTTGTCCCTTAATCACAGCATGACACAGAGAGCTGGCTCATGTCTAATGGTTTTTGGAAGTCACAATAAATGCTAATGTTGTCAGTTGTAACTCCATATTAGAGATACTGCATTTATTTAGGTGCGCAAGCAAGCCGTCTTAGTTTATTGAGTATGGTATGTTTTAAATAAAAAGAAAAGGTTTATTTTCCAACATAATCTACATTAAATAATGATTTAACACAAAGAGAGGACTTTAATACTTAAAGCTTTATATTCAAAAAACAATCCATTTGTGTAATGAGTTTACAAGAACAAAATGATGAGTGTTTTGACACTTTCACTCTGCGACATTTTCCTGTTTTTGTTGTGCCTAAATTAGAGCAGTGTACATTCTTTTCATCTTTTGTGATTTAATGGTTTCAGCTGCCTGTCTCAGTCTCACAGGCTCTTCACAAGAATTTTGGATCTTTTAACAAAGCTTGCTTCAAAACCTTTATGTGTTGCATCAAACTTTTTTGGGAGTGTGTGTGTGTGTGTGTGTGTGTGTGTGTGGGGTGGGGGGGGGGGGGGAGGGGTGAGACAATCATGGTGAAAATTACTGCAATCTTTGAAATAAGAATGTCAGGAAACAAAGGAATTTCAAAGAAGGATGCCAGCAAAAAAGGACCAAAAAATGTAGACTGGTCAAAGCCGTGCTAAGCAACAAATTTCTTAAACTGTAAACACAATCATGGCATCTTACTGAACTATAAAGGGGTAAAAAACAAACAGAAAAGTAGTATTTTGGCCCAATTTTCCCCAAGCAGCTGGTGTCTTATCAACCTTTTGCTCTAATGTTGAGTGTTTTTGCTCCTCTGACTTTCTTTTGAAACCTTTTAAAGTTGTCTTGAGCAATAACATTCTTGTCTTTTTGAAGGTCTTTTTTTTTTTTTTTTGGCCATTGGCTGCTTTTGCACTCACACATTTTAGTTCAGTCCTTGTACCTGAAAATTTTCAGAGGAATTTGTTTAGTTTGTTGAACCACTTTACACTGACCTACAAATCATTCATGCATAAAACAGGCACCTAACACAAGGGATGAACCAGTGTTGTGTTTACACATAAGAGAAAACTTAAAATTTAACATTTTTTCTGTGCTATCTTTAGGTATTTTGTTTCCAGCAGCCTGTTGCAAAAACATAGTTTGTTCCAATTTCTTTAGTTGAATCTGTGAAAAATACCAAAGATAAAACAGTTTAACAGGCATAAAATAGTCGTTTTGCACCAGCAAGATGATTCCCAAAGAGCTGTTAGCTAAAACCTTCGCATATCTCAGCATGATGTGCAGTGTGCCCTTAAAAAAATGCAAGAAACTTGTGGAGGACAAAAGAATAATTTTTGTTGACTTTTGTTGAAAGTCCACAATGTTGCCATCAGGTCAGGTGACACAGGGGCCTATGGTTTATCCAGAGCTAACTTGGAATAGGGCATTAAGAAGGCCAAGCAGTGCTACAAGAGAGGATTGAGGAATATTTTACCAACTCCAACTACGGACATATGTGACAGGTCATTTAGGGCATCAGTGATAACAAGCCTACAGCTCTGTCCCCTCTCACTGATGTCTCCTTCATCAGCTAAATGGCTTCTATGCTGTCTTTGACAAAGGCAACCAGGAGATGGCCATCAAAGCCATTCCCCTGCTGACCACCAACTCCTCAAACTCTCCACCAATTTAGTCTGGGTTGCGCTGTGCTGGATTAATGCTCTCAAAGCTGCTGTTCCTGATGGTATACCCGGATGTATGCTCATGTTATGTTCTGGACAGTTGGCTGGAGTTTTTACAGATATTTTCAACCTGTCCCTAGCCCAAGCAATTGTGCCAACATATTTCAAATCCACCTCCATCATGCCTGTACCAAAACACTTGATGCCAGCGTGCCTGAATGACTTTCACCCTGTAGCACTTACACCCTTAATTTTGAAGTGCTTTGAGTGGCTAGTCTTGGTGTATCTCAAAGCCTGCCTTCACCCACACTGGCTCCCCACTAATTCACTTATTGCAGAAATAGAAGCACAGAGGATACAGTCTTCATAGCCTTGCACGCCATCCTTTCAAACCTAGACAATAGGAACACATATGCAAGAATGCTGTTTGTTGACATCAGTTTAGCATTTAACACAGTTATTCCCTCCAAGCTGATCACTAATCTTGGTGACCTCAGTATCAACATCATCCTCTGCAACTGGATATTGGACTTTCTGACCAACAGGCCCCAAGGCTGTGTTCCGGGCCCCTTCCTCTACTCTATCTTCACTCATGACTACAAGCCTATACATGATACACCCTAATCAAGTTGGCAGACAACACCATGGCACTTGGCCTCATCAGAGACAATGATGAGCCTACAGGGGTGGAGGTGGAGCACCTGGCTGTGTGGTGCACTGAAAATAACCTGCTCCTTAACACCAAGTAGCTCGTAGTGGACTTCAGGAAAAACAAAGGTGGTACACACACCCATTCACATTAATGGGGTGGTGGTTGACTGTGTCACCAGATTCAAGTCTCTGGGCATCCACATCTCATCACATATTTCCATCATGTTTTCTATTTTATGTTCTTACTTTGCACACAAAATATGTGCATGTGCAAAGTTTCTGCTGAATTTTGTTCTTAACAACCTTCATATGCTTGTAAATCAGAAGGCCCTGTCTGCATATACACAGGTATTTTGGTAATTGTGGATTTTTTTCAATAGTTTTTGGCCTTTTGTCCACATGTAAGCAGTGGGCCACTGAAAACTCCTTCCAGAGGAAGATTTTCATAAACTCAACTGGACAAGGAAAACAAAGATTTTGACTTGCAGAATCATGTCATTTTCCTTTATTTCCTTTTCTAATGACAGACTATGTGCCATGTTATTGTCTGTAGACTTCTCATTAACCTTTGACAGCATTTGACATTGGTTTTTTGCATTTTCATGTGGAAAGTTATTTTTCAAAATTAAAACGGAAAAAGTGGAAAAACTATGTAGCTGATTGCCATCTGCTAGTCCTCACCTCCACTAATTGGAGTCACTGAACTGGACCACTCCACTGTGTTCGTAGTGTTGTTGCCTTTTGGGACATTTCTAAGATTTTATTAGACAAATATGATGGCTTACTGTGTGGTACAGACCATCCAAAAAGCTTGTGCTTTAGTTTGGTGAGTGAAATTCTAGCATTTATTAGCCTGTTGCTCAACACTAATTAGCCAACATGGTAACGCTTAAAACATTACCACCAACATTAGGGCTGGGCAATTTGCTGTGTAGTTCGATCATCCAATTGCCCCCCTGTGGTAGCTGTCATAGGGCGAGAGGCATAGTACACCCTGTACAGGTCACCAGCCTGTCGCAGGACTAACAGAGAGAGACAAATATGATTGCCTATGGGCAATTTAGAATCACCAATTAAACTAACCCCACTAAGTGCACGTCTTTGGGACTGTAGGAGAGAACCCACCCACACAAGGAGCACATGCAAACTACACAGAAAAGCCCAGGTCGAGGCAGAGGCGGATTTGAACCCAAACCTTCTAGCTGGCAACCGTGCTAACTGCCACGCCACCGTGCTGAGCTTTTCATCAACAAATATGCCTGATGGAAAAAAGTTGAGGGGACAAACGAGTGTCTCTGTAAATGCAGTCATATTAAGCTCTAATTTAAATATAATCCAAGAGTCAGAAATATCCTTCTGTTATGTACTGTTTATACTGCCAAGACATACCATACCATACTGAGATCAGTAGTGAACCAAACTCTGACCACAGGATAGTAGTGGTTTATATATACATTAATATGCATTTTATTTTGCAGATAACTTAGTAACAATTTGAAATGCATTTTAAATGGAATTCTTTCCATTTAATATAAAAAGAACTAAATCAGCCTCTTGGCCATCACATGAGTTCATCTAATTTTCTAAACATAAACCAGTAATAAGGAAATATAGCAGGAGCTGAATCATCTACCATTCCCCTCCTGGCTCTATCTATTTCTGGGCTCTTTGTAACTGCCATCTGCCACCTTCAGCAGGTGCTCCTCATCCTGCACCATGAGGCCAGCGTATAGGATAGACTCAGCTAATGGCCCACCCCAGCTATCAGGTAATGATGGGAAAAGATGCTAAATTAGTCCCAATGTCCCCTTAATTTTCTCCTTTTTCCCCCCTCGCCATACTCTGCATTGGTGTCAGTCTTTTACTCAGTACCTCTATGCCTCTTCATGGTCATCAATCACTCCATCCACCTGGGATCAGCCAATTAACCTACAGCATAGCTGGTGTGCATGTGCCAAGCAGAGAGATGAACATCGCTGATGTCTTGCTCTATCTGTCAGTGCGGGAAAGAGGGAGCCCGTGTTTCTGTTGCACTCAGTGCGTGAATGTCAGAGTTGTCTTCACTGATGTTAATTAGTGAGAAAAGCTTGTGGTGCATATACAACTTCTAGCCCAAAAAACCTTTGAAATGTCAACTCTTTAAAGTACTGAGTTTAAGAGTAGAGGGTGTTGCAGATATAGGAATATTTCATCATTAACACAAACAACAGAGATGGATTTTTTTCTTTTTAGTGTTGAAATTAAGACTTGTCTTCAGATAGAAGGTGACGCAGTGCGTAGGCAGCTCCAGGCAACCCTGTTTAATAACAACGCTCTGTTTCATCTGTGGAAATAGAGATACAGCAATAAGCCTGCCATGACATCTTCATCCTCCCTAACATTATGTTTTATTACTGCGTTGTACCACCCAGAAAGAAGGATGGAATGAAGAAATGGATAGACGCATGCATGAGAAGAAGGTGAGATATGAGGGGAGTAGGTGTGCAAGTAATCAATAAGATGTGAGAAAAACAAAGGAAAGATGGCTGAAAAATATTGCAAAGTAAAAGCAAAGTCTATTCTGTCTGTGTTATATTTTAAAAGACATTTCTAATATAGGTTGAGTGCAGGAAAGTCAATAGATGAAAGGTGAACTGAATATGACTTCTCTTTACTGTTTGCGTAACAAAATTGAAACTCTGCTGCAGTGACAGTATAGTGCATAACTTTTGTGGAGAGTGTCAGATAAAACCTCCACATTTATAAGGATATAGCCCTATTTTTTTTATCATCAAAACACCATTTGTTATATTAGAAAACACATACAGTACATACATGTATTAATATCATTCTTGAGACAGACTGCATGTACAGTATGGAGCAAAGTGTGATGTCACCTATGGGTTTGTAACGGAGCTCGTTTTATACATTGTTAAAAAAAAAATAAAGGAACACATTAATCATAGTCTAGCTTTAAGTCAGTTAAACTTCTGGGATATTGATCTGGTCAGTTAAGTAGCAGAGGGGGTTGTTAATCAGTTTCAGCTGCTTTGGTGCACCTGTTGGTGCATTGCAGCATTTTGAGTTGCTGCAATGAAATTTCAGCAAAATGGACTAGCCTGCCACATCATTCCTTCACTGTAGGTCGATAATTTTCATTTCTATCAAACAATGCGGCATCCTTTCGTTCCTAACACATCACCCGGTCCATATCAATATAGATATCCAGCATGATTTTTTTTTTCCCCTTTGAGATCTGATGTGTTTTCATAAATTTTCATTTTATTTAAGCCGCATACTTAGAATGGTTGCATCCACCTTGATGTTCACATTAGTTTCTGAATTCAACATTTTGGTCACCGCAGTCTTGTTGTTTGTAACCACACTTAGACGAGAGGCTGTATTCATAATTAATTAGTAGTATGCTAAGAAAATACTAGAATTTCACTCACCAGAACTGACACTCAAACTTGTTGGACAGGCTGTACCACACAGCGTGCCATAATATTTGTCAGACAGTTCCATTAAAAATATTTCAAAAGGCACTAACAGCACAAAGACAACCAAGATATCCAGTTCAGTGAACGGTTAGAGGCGATCCAACTGAGATGCCACAGGGGCTTCTCCCTAAACCTTCTCTTGGTTCTGCCTGAAACACCCCACCTAGGAGGTACTCAGGGAGTATCCCGGTCAGATGCCTGAACAAGCTTGGCCAGCTCCTTTTGATGTGGAGGAGTAACGGCTCCCCCAAGTCCCTCCTGAATGACCAAGCTCCTCACCATACCTCTAAGATAGAGCCAGGCCCAGACACCTGGAGGAAGCTCATTTCCACTGCTTGTATCCCAATCTCATTCTTTTGGTCCCTACCCACCCCTTGTGACCACTGGTGATGGTCAGCTCTCTCTTCACCACAATAGACCTTGGCAGCATGTGTTATTGTAATGAAAAATTGTGCCAAACAGGCATTTTCTCCATTGATGACTATCATAGAGAAGATATCTGTAAAATAGCCCACAGTATACCTCAAACTGGTCTTTATTCTCTTGGTTCCATCAATTATGAATTTTCAATGAGTTGTAAAACCCCCTTTATTTATGGAATTGTATTTTTTAAATTGGCAAGGCAATGTGGCCTGCTAGCATAAGCACTGTTTCCCATACAGTACAGCTTTTTATATCTATTAGCACCTCCTGAGTCATCACAAAGGAGGTGGTCTATAGGTAGTGTTAGCTGACAGTTATAGTGATGCAGCTGCTACTGCAGACAAAAAGACAGGAAATTTGGATTTCTCTCTTTTGGAGATTTTTGCAATGACCAAGAATTTGTATTCAGTTTCAGTTCTTCTTCACTTCTGTCATATCAAACAGACTATATCTGTACCACTGGGTTACTGACTGTAGTGTGGGTTGGCTGAGTTGTAGTGTCGTGCTGCTTGTGTGTGTATGCATGCATACATACAGTATAATTCGCATAGATTTTCTTCCCCTCACCCTGGACCCATGCCTCTGTGGAAATATGTGCAAATGTGAATAGAGGCTGATGAGTAAATGACTGAGTATTCCTCCATGGCAGTGATGTAACAGTCTGGTCTCATTAAAGGGATCCCAATTTCCCTCTGGTTAATTTTTCATCACAGCAATCCACGAGCGCTCACAGTCTTCAGACTCAGCAGAGGGATGTGCCTTCTACTTTCCTGAATATTTTAAATATGTAAATACAGTAACGTTAAATTGAATTGCCTTTGATTCGCTGGGGTGATTTGTCAAATTTAATGTTTGATTATCTGTATCAGGAAGATTTTTAATATCTTAAATTGCTTTTAGAAAAATCTTGGATCCATATCTTGTATTTTATTTCTTCATTGTGAAAACACAGATGGCAGCCAGGTGTGCGTCATCCCCCGTCCAACCCTTTGTTGCTGTGTTTGCATACTAACCAGTGGCCTTCTCTGCAGGGATAAATGATCATCCATCTCATTTGTATATCTTAGAAATCTCATTTAAAGAAAGATCAAGTTTTTCGATTAACCTGCCGCTTATGAACATACGGTTGAAAAATAATTCATGGACATGTCTACCACAACAGAAAAAGCTGCTATATAAACGAACTGCACATGTTCTCTGGGTTGTTATTATTAACATCAAGGGCTTCGGAGAGCATTGCTTCAGGTTGCAAGGGCTCTGCCACTGTGGGCTGCCCTAGTTTCATCATTAGGTCTGTTTTTATGGAGCAAGCTGGCAAACTAAATATAGCTGCACAGTGGGCTCAGTCACACAGCGGAAAGAACAAAACCGTCTCTTGTTGTTGTTGTTGCTGATGATAAATGCAGATGACGCTGTGATGTGGATGAGTCAGAATAGGAAAAAATTCTTTCCTCGACTTTCCTTGAGTTGCTTAGAAAGAATTAGTCCCCTGATGTATTGTTGAGATCTGCACACTGACTTCACGTGCTGAACGCCTAAGAAACATCATCAAGGTAACAGCAGACCACAGACACATGAAACACAAATACATATGAGAAAATGACAGAAGTTTTTCTCTGGCTGTGACACTGGCCTGGTAATCTTTCTATCCATTTGTCTCATTAAATCTAATGGACTGATGGCATGGTAGATATTCTGAGACCTTTAAAATAATAACAAAACCACTTGGAGCCATCTGTATGAAATAGCTCAGATTTTTCCATGGCTGCCAACAAAACTATGCTCAGACCTTCTGTAAAAAAAAAATAAAATGTAAAAGCAGGAGATCCTGGCAGCATTTAAAACCAGTCTGTCAGATCTTTAGAACACACACACACACACACACACACACACACACACACACACACACACACACACACACACACACACACACACACACACACACACACACACACACACACACACACACACACTCAAAATAGCCGGGCTTTCTTTGCATTAGTTGGCTTGGCAAAACCTAAAACCCCAGTGAGAGATAACAGTTATCTCAGTGGTGGTTATCATCTTTCTCTGTTAACCCAGTCTTTCTGCTTCAGGCTCTGCGTATGCTCACATACAAAAAGAAGCTTTTCAAGCATCTTTGACTTTCATGCAAAATGGAGTGAGTGCCCCCTTCTCCAGTCACACATTATGAGATGTCTGTGTGATAAAAATCTATAAATAATGTAAGAAATGCCTAGGAAATGTACCACTGCAAAAAAAATTTAAATGAAAAAATGTGACCATAAATGTGTGGGTTAGCTAACACTTGTGTTGTCTCACTAGCTTCGTTAGCCACGTGTTTATATACAGTGTCTCACAAAAGTGGGTACACCCCTCACATGTCTGCATATATTTAAGTATATCTTTTCATGGGACAACACTGACAAAATGACACTTTGACACAATGAAACGTAGTCTGTGTGCAGCTTATATAACAGACTTCATGTACAGCAACAATTAGTCTTAAGATCCTCAGAGAGTTCTTTGCCATGAGGTGCCATGTTGGAACTTTCAGTGAGCAGTATGAGAAAGTGTGAGAGCTGTACTACAAAATTGAACACACCTGCTCCCTATGCACACCTGAGACCTAGTAACACTAACGAGTCACATGACATTTTGGAGGGGAAATGACAAGCAGTGCTCAATTTGGACATTTGCGGGTGTAGTCTCTTAGCGGTGTACTCACTTTTGTTGCCGCTGGTTTAGACATTAATGGCTGTATATTGAGTTATTGTGAGGGAAGAATAAATTTACACTGTTATATAAGCTGCACACAGACTACTTTTTATTGTGTCAAAGTGTTGTCCCATGAAAAGATATACTTAAATATCTGCAGAAATGTGAGGCGTGTACTCACTTTGTGATACACTGTATTTTAGGTAGCAAAAGAGGCTTAAAACAAAATATACTTACCAAAAGAAGTGAACAGCTGATTCCATGGAGTGACTTTTAGTGTGCAACACCAACTGGCACCCACGTGTCACAAACGTCCACTCTCCTTAGAGTTGTCATAAAGATACACTAGAGTGTAGAATGATACAGCTAGCAAGCTTTTTTTTTTTTTTTTTAAGCAAGCTGTGTCCTTAAATTATACAAGTATGGTGCACAGACACGCACATCTGCTTATTAGTGCTGAATAACAAACTAATCAAACACCAGAATTTCACTTGTCAAAACTGAAGCACAAACTTCAGAATCATGTCAGGATATTATAAATTTATGTTTTCTAACATTAAGTACACATCAGAAGCATAACACAGGAAGCCCTCTCAAAGCTAATTGTGTGGAATGTGTGAGATTGTGTCAATGGGAGCAACTGGACATCAAGTTGACTTTGCTCTAGGGAGCTGGCAGAATAAAGACCATTTAATCTGATCCCGCTGCGCTGGACATTTACATTCTCACATGCAGCTCTGTCAGGTAACTGCTCGAAAAGGTCGCACTGCAGTGCATGTGGGCAAATATTTGAGTACAAGTGGTTCACTTTACCAAGTTTATGGAAGGTTGTTGACAGCTACAGTACCATAGCCAGCTAAGATATGAATGGGTCACAAATGCCAGTTCCAAGGCTCTATATTAATCACAGAATAAAAGATGGTCCCATTTTGAAGCCTTGAGCTTAGCGTTTTTGCGATCACCATCTTGGTTGCAAAAAAAGCCCCTCCAAAAAACAGTTGTAATGCAGAGGAGCAGGTCTGACTGTAAAACTGTATACTCACTGGTTAATGACATTGATGACTTTTAGCCAGTGAACATGCAGTTTCATACTACAGATAAACCTCCATTTTGAAACATGATATGAGGAAGATTTGCAAAATATATTTAATTTTTGGTTCAAAATGCCCCAAGATGAGTGACTGAGCTCATAAACTCAGCAGGGCAGAGTTCAGGTCAGAAAGCTCTTTTCCAGTAGACTTCTATACAACAGTGAGTCTTTTTGCAGCCACAGCTGTCGCCACCTGGTCGCCTTCAGATAGAACGCAGCTTTAAGGTGCTACCGTACTGGCTTCATTTTTCCGACCCCAAAGCTGCAGCACATTCATATTTTATACTGTCTATGGTATTAATTAACAGCCATGATTTGCATGAAGTGGCTCTTCAGGCTGGTGCCAGATTAGCTCTTAAAATAAAAAAAACAAAAAGAAAGAAAATAAGTGTGAGCATTTTTGCCCCTGTAATGTTCATTAGGTTTTTTTTCTCATCTTACTATCATAGGTGTGTGTTTAATTCTGCAGTCACTTGCTTGTGTGTGAACTGTGTTTTTGCTTCCTTTGTCTTTAATATTGGCTGTCTCACCATAAATGTTTCCACCTGCGTTAATTAGCCCTGTATTTCCTCTCCCTCTGTTTCCACTTTTTTAGTTTGTTCACGTGCTTTTAAAAATAAAGTTCCTTATTTTTCCATTGTGAGAGACTCCAATCCAAATCCGAATCCCATAACAACGACATATCAAAAATATGAGGGCTATTGTACAAATAATATAGTTGATAATAGTAATTTGGTCAGAGAGTTAAAAAAAACTGTTTCAGTCTCTTACTCATATTTACTCTCTTACTTGATTTAGTAAGGCTTTCAAAATAGGCAAAATAATAGCTCACGTTTTACTCACTGTATTCTGCTTCAAGCATCTTTAGTTATTATGTGTTGGGCTCTTGCAAAACGTGGTGGACTTACAGCTTGATACTGAGCCTGAATGTCATCTGCACTGCACAGATGATGCGTCACAGACGCTGCTCTCCTAACATGCTCCACCTTCTGTGTTGACACGTTTCAACAGAATCTGATTTTTGAAAATGTTGTTAAAAATGTAACGATTCACCACCCGACTCGTCCAACTTAACATGCACTCAAAATAGCTTTCTTTCAATTTTTCCTCATTTACCTTCAATCTTATGCTTTTCCTGACATTTCTTTAATAAGATGATTGGGTCGATGTCTCTTTTAAATTTTCCCACTGCATTTGAAACTGCTTGAAGTAGCAAATGTGGCTTTAAATCGCTGCCCTGAAAACCACATTGCCTGGAGATGCTGCAGAGATGGCATGTGACAGAGAGAAGGACGTCCATGTGAGTCATGAATGACAGCAGAAAACAGGCAAGCATGAAAAATATTCACGTGGAGGAAGCTGTTTATAATAGCCAGGGTGATTTTTTAAAACCTCTACGTGTAAATTAAAAGCAGATCATGTGGACTCGCCTGGGGAGACGCATTTTTCTGCTTCACACTCTGATGACAAATGTGAGACAAGGCGCACATGCTGAGAATGACTTTCCAAATTTCCTCAATGTGACTTCTTTTTTTTAATTTACTAAAACCAGAGCTGTGGGTTCTCTTAGACCAACACGTGCTGGTTTAAGAGAACTCAGTCATAGCAGTCATAATCCAGTTAGTGGATTAGCGTTTTTTGCTGCTGACTTCTTAGCACACAATTTCACATACCTGTCCTTGACACCTCTTTATTCCAGAGTTTCTCCCTGTTCTCCTTTTACTATCATAGGTGTGTGTGCCTGTTCATTCACCCTTATAAGCGGAGTTGCTGGTCACAGTGTGAGCACAAATATTCTTGTGCGACATTTCATGATTGTGATGGCAGGCAATCATCACATCACGCACACACACAGGTGGCAGTAATCTCTCCGTGCTGACATGACCATCTCAATCTGTCTCTCTGCCCCGAGGCCTCTACTGCAGACTTGATTCAATTTGCCTCCATCAAAATGCAATTTCTCTGCTTCACCATCACCGCTCACCTCCCCTCCTCCTCCTCCCCCTCTTCTACCTTCTATTTCCTCCTTGAACTTCCTTTTTTTTCATCCTCTTATCTCACACCTTCCTTCTTTCTCCCCTTGCCATTTACATTCTGTCTCTCGCCTCATCTCACCTTTCTCTGCCTGTCTCCTTTTTCATCTTTCAGGTTGTATCCTGATATTTCCCCAGGGTCTTTTGGTAGGCTGCATTGTGATGTTTCTCTCTGGATGCACAGGCTATGATGGGGGAGACAGGAGGTGTTAGCAACTTTTCCCCCTTCCCATGCCAACAGCAGTTAGGGTTGATGAGGGGCTGGTGTAAGGGTTCTATGGCCTCCCTCTGACCTTGCTGGAAAGAAGCTCTGCACTGGCCTGCTGGTTTCTGACAGATGATAATAATGTAAAATGGTTTAAAATGGATCTCTTTAAAGGCAGGACTCACAGTTACATATGGTGCAGATTTCAAAGCCTCCATCCCCAGAGAGGTTGATGGGTGTTCACTCAGGATAATATGGATATAGCTTGTCTTGATGTGTCTGTCAAGGTGTTTCCTTGAGGTGTTTTCCAAAAGCATTGTAGCTGAAAATGGTGTCAGAAATGAGGACTGAAGAGACTGACGAGTACCCACTCTTAAGATGCTAAGAACAAAAGCTCCAGAATCTGCAAAAACTCCAAGTTTAATTCATTTTTAAGTCTGTACTTGTAAATTAACAAAACTGTTAAGCCTGTTTATTTCCCTTAAATGGAGCCACATTTGTAAGAAAAATGCACTTGTGGTTTGAGCAGCAGAGTTGAGTATGTGGGTTGCACCCATGACAAACTTGGCAAATCTTCCCTGCCAATGCCACACAGCTTATTCTGCTATTGACTCTTGTTTGGTGTAATTTCTTGGATTGAATGATTGCAGTCTGAAGAAACGAGACATTGAGAATTTAGCAATTTATTCATTTAATAAACAGGGGCCTCAGCAGCATGTGGAAGAACCATACACAACCACAACAGCCTGGCACCTCCTCCTCATGCTGGTCACCAGCTTGGTCACACACTGCTGTAGGATGGCATCCCATTCTTCAACCAGCATTTATCACAAATCAGCCAATGTGTCTGTGCCGGCCATGCTGGCACAAACAACACATCCAAGCCGATCCCACAAGTGTTCAACCCCACTGAATTAGAGTCACTGAAGAAATTACTTCAGTGTATTTGCCGACTAATTTTGACAAAAGTTCACATTGAGATAAATCCCCCCCTTGAAGAGTGAACAGGCAAGCAGAAGGCTAATAGTTTATAGCTTTATTATGACACCCTGTGCACCAACTTTCTCTCAAGAGAGCAAAAAAGGGTGGCAGTATCACAAGACAGAAGGAAATTATGAGCTATTAATACCTGCTGTTAGCAGTGAGCCACCTACATTTTCCACACTGCTGGGTTTTGATAAAACACTTTACCTCGACTGCATGGAGGTGTGTATTTCAAGACATCGTGGTTCCAATGGAAATGCATCATATGTTAAAATTCACCAGCTATGATTTAGTGCAGCATCATTATGCTGAATTAAACTGTAAGTAGTTAATAAATGAAAATAAATTAAGGACTAGCAGCTGAACAGAGTACTGCTGCTTAATTCTGAAGCGACAGAACATCAATGTGTCAAATATCAATTAGTCAAAAACATTTAAAAGTAGGTTATGTGTATACAGTTACTGCTAATGCATACAGACGTTAACATAATAAGCTGTGCTGCCCCTTGTGAGCTCGTTTTACAATTAGGCGCCCCCAAATACTGTGTGAATGACAGTCTGAATAATTACCACTAGCTGTGAGTGATAATGAACATCCACAAATGGGACGCACAACCGCCTCCCATCTCTCTCTGTTAAAAGGTAGATACCAGAGAGCATAAACGACTCCACTGACTCCAACACAACACACATTATCACATATGCTTTAATTTGCTGACAATAAGCATAATTATATATTCACTAAATGTACTGTTGAGCTTTCCTGGCTAATGAGATCGATTTCCTGTGCATCATTTCGTCATTCAGTAATGTCCATCTTGTGAATTTGCATATTTCTTCTACCAATCAGTTTGTGCTCAGTACTGCTTTACCTTGACAGAATGGTGACAGCTGCATGACAGCTACGCATTAGAGCTGTCAAACTTTAAATGTGATGCGTCTAAACACTGTGAGCTACTCGGTGCATCCAGGTTTCACATGGTCCTGTAGCCTAATGAAGGAGACGTGGAAATGACTTTAGTTTTTGGCCAGATCAAAGTAAAACTCATTTTACTGATTTAATATTCTCTGCAATAAATTGTCTGATTGGTATTCTGCTCACTGCAATTTCATCTGTGTAAAATGGATTTGGCAACCAATAAAGACCAAGCATAAGAACATATTTCTGCATTTTCTGCACCACCAACATGTCTTCCACTGGAATGCAGGGCCAGGTTGGGTGTTAGGCACAAGTTCTCATAGTGATTTGACCAGGTAGAAGGAGTCAACTTCGTGCCACTGAAAACTCTTTGGGCTCAGAATCTTGCTAATCCATTAATCTCACTTTGTAGTACACCCCTTATTGTTTCCATGTCATCTTTTTTGTGTGTGCAGTGTGCCATCACTGTGCAGAACTAAGGTACATTTTCATTTTACTACCTGCCGGTCTGCCTTGGTCTTTGCTCTGCATTTATGAATGTTATTACAGCACCAGTGTGACAAATGTATCGCATGCCTAATTTCACTTTTACATTTTCTGTAATTTTTACCCACATCCAAAATAGATTCACATGGAGTTATGTCACAGCCCTCCAGCTGTTTCAAAAGAAAGTGTGAAAAGACTTTTACTTTGCAGAGAAACTGATGGATACAGGCAGATAAGGGTGAAGAGGAGAGAATTTCACATTTTTTTCTCAAGGTCAGAGTGTGCACATCTCTGCTGTTACTGAGCAAAGACAGAGCTCCCACACTGCTCTGCAGGGGTTCTCTGATAGGCTCGCTCAATGCCAACATGTTACCATGTAAATTACTAGCAACAAAGACAGACTGCCTCAATACAGCACAAAACTCGGTGCAGCTTGGTGCTGCTTTTCCTCAACAGAATGGACTATATGGATGAGACACACTGCTGTTGTTATAGAATAATCAGTTACACAACAGCAAACAGACTTATGGGGGCAGGTTCTCAAGCCAAAATAAGGGCACATAATTATTTATGGAGAAATTAAGTTGCAAGATGTATCACACCTTTTACTTGTTTACATACTCAGTGATTTATTTATTTCAGTACATTTAATTTAATTTAATTTTATTACCAGTTGATAGTACATCTCCCTGATCCTCCTCACTGCTAGAAGGCGTGAAGAGAGTGCTATCCTGGGCTCCATGCTGTAGTTCACTTTCTTTCTGTTTTCTTAACCTGTCCTTTCATGATATCATAGAGCAACTGGCAAATGCAAAGGCAATACTGTACATGATAATTAAGTTTTGATCTGTTTGTATTAAAATAACATATAATATTTAAGGTAATAAAAAAATATGGATAACTAAGTGGCTGACTTTCAGTGCTCACTTAGGTTTTGGAATTACATCCAAATCTCAATGTAATAATAACAACAACAACAACAACAACAACAACAACAACAACAACCTTTGCACTTGTACTGTCTTTGTGAATGTATGGTGGTGCAGATTACACAAACTAAGTGAAAACATTTCTTAGATGTGATGCTACTCCTCAGAGGTCTCCAATGGCATGCTTAGAGCTGGCTGGGATATTAGAGCGAGAACCCAAATGATCAGACAATCTCCAACAGAACCAGACTCAGGTAGGTGCAACCATCTGACACGACTGGGTGGGGACAGTGAGGGAAAAGAGAGGACAGCAAACAACAAACAGAACTAAACACAAACTGCAGGAGAGAGCAGAGAAAAGATAATGACATACAGTAGTGGAATAGGGAGTGAACAGAGGGGAGTGAAGGAGAAACGCTGTGAATCATGGGAAGTCCCCCTGAACCTATAGCAGAGGTTTATGAAATGTTATCTTCTCTTGGTTAATGGCAAATCAAACTTAGTGGCATCACGTTTATAAAGACTCCCTTGTGTTCATGACAGGTGTCATGTCATGTTATGGCGGGTCAGTCTTATGCTCACCCATTCATTGAACTAAAGTGTTACATCTTTTTTTTAACTACTGTGTTAAAAAACACTATCTGAGCACAGTATTAAAATAACACTGTAAGAAGATCACCCAAACTGGAGATAAAATGCTTTCTGAACTATATTTTCAAGTTGATATTTGGCAAAGAGAGATATTGGTTTTCCTTGTGCTGCAGCAACCATTTGTGGCACATTACTGTCCTGCCTGTGTTCTGCTCCATCACACTGATTAGACCTGACAGAAACATCTAAAGCTGCCGAGCCCTGGCTTCTGGACCAGCAGCTATTGACTGGCTGGTCATCAGGACACTCAGGCACCAAAGTGATCTTCAGGCATAAAGGCACAAACAAAGAACCCATGTAGTGGAATTCCCATTAAAAAGTAGATGAGCTCTAAATCAGGGACAGAAGAAGAAGCATTGGTGGACAACTTATCGAGCCATGCCTCCATCAGAAATGTCATCAGTGCCCTAACCCTTCCAATGAGTTTTAATGAAAGTACACAAGTCTTTAATGACGGTCATGACCAGGCTAGTTATGATCAGTTAAGACCAGTCTAAATAAAACTAAATACACCAAGTCTATTTGGTAAAAAAATAATAAAATAAAATAATTATATTTATAAAATAATATGATAATATTTAAGATCATATTTAAGATTGAAACATTGATTAATGGTAGGAATTTTTTGAGCAGTTTTGTAGGAATAGAGTCTAATAGACGCATTGATGGCTTGGAGGTGAAGTTGAAGTCTAAATAAATATCAGCACTACTGAAAGTAGCTGTACACAAAGATCTGTGAGATGGTTCTGAATAATCTTTTCTCCAATGGTCTGTGAAGTCATTACTAGTTTAAGTGAACAGAATACTCAGCTCTACAGAGGTCTGACTCTTTGTCAGCCTGGCTACAGTGCTGAAAAGAAACCTGGGGTTGTTCTTATTTGCTTCAGTCAGTGATGAATAGTAAGATGTCCTAGCTTTATGGAGGGTTTTTTTTTTTCTTATAGAGCAACAAACTCTTTTTCCAGGCTAAATGAGCATCTTCTAAATGAGAGAGATGCCATTTCCTCTCCAGCTTACGGATTATCTGCTTTAAGCTGCATGTAGATTGTAGTTTATGAGTTATAACAGTATAACAGGGAGTCACAGACTTCTGATTTGAAGCTTTCTTTTTCAAAGGAGCCACAGTATCCAGAGTCATACGCAGTGAGGATGTGAAACTACTGACGAGATGATCTATCTCTGAGGGAGTATGGTTTAGGTAGCTGCTCTGGACTGTGTTGGCGCATGGAAGACTTCTACTGTAATAAACTAGATAGACGGGCACACTTTTAGTGGGTAAAGCATAAACCATCAGCAGCTGTGCCAGTCTATAATTCTGGATGATAATGTTGCCATTCCAAGTTCAGAGGAGGACTGCCGCAGTGCTGGCACTCCCAGAAGTGGCACAGAGGGAAGTTAGCTTCATCTCTTGTATGTACAGTTACAGGCTTGCTATCAACAATAATAAGAAGAATTCTAATAAGAATAAGGTCCCTTTTTAAATTCATGATTTTAGAAATTAAGTGACGATAACACAAATGTCGGAGCAGCCTTTCGATCACTATACATGACTGTAATGACTTGACTGATGACTTTTCTCTGAAGAACTCTAGATTACAGGGTAGGCAGTGTTTTTTCCCACAACAATTCCATATTAATCTTTTAAGTGTGTCTTAATTTATGTGAAAGAACTATACTCATGCACTTCCTCTGGGCTGTTTTCCAGGTTTCAGACAATCTACACTGTGATTGGAGACTTTGGCCAATCACAGGTCAGAATAATGGAAGGTAAGCTTTCAGCCCTCAACAACTCCAGTTTTTAAAGAGCTTTGTAGAGGGAGAAACACTTCTCTCATTACCTCCTCTGAGACGCTGCTAATGACAGCTCCACAACCAGCCCATCTCAGCCACATAATGAGCGCCAGTGATTTTTTTGCTCTTCTGTGGGAACACTTTGCATCCCATAACAAAGTGTGAATACTGAGTACAGCCATTCAGTGGCAACACACACACACACACACACACACTCCTTTGCCATTAACACACCAACAAATTAACAGGGAAAACAACCATGAGTTGAATTTTAAGTGAAACCTGGACGTGTTTGCTCAGCCATTAAACACCTGGTGTGTTTATTGTGCACTCTGTGCTGCTTCTCTCAACATATGAATCCACTCAAATATGAGCATCACAAATGAAGTAGACAAGCATAATATATCAGGTGTGTCCAATAGAACAGAAAATTAAAGCTTTATTTATTTATTTATATGATTATCAGGATTACACATCAAGTGTCTAATTCACTGTGAGAATGAGTGGTCTACAATTTCTGAAATAATATTTTGTTAATGTTGAATTAGTAAACATGTTTTTGCACTCATAGTGTGCATCTCACCTTCACTTATGACTTTGTGATCACACAAGTCCATTTTGCAGTGTTTGTCTCTAAAGCTACTCACAGGCTTTCAAAATGTGTTGATGGAGGATTTGGGTACATTTGTGTGCAACAAGGAATGTCAAAGCAGGAAACTTAATCCCAATGGTGTTGCTTTATAAAAGAAATTTAACAGATATTTTATTTACACTTAATAATCTGATGGTAAAAAAAAAAAGAATGCTAATAATTATACAATAACCAAATCAAATTTGCAGATGGGCAAACAACAACTATTAGAGTTTGTAAAAGGAGAAAATTTAAGTTCACAAAATCTTTTTTATTGTCCTTTTATTTATTACAATAAAATGAAATAAATAAAACCTTCCTGATTGAAAGAAAGTTATTAATTTCTTTATTATTTATTGATTGCAATGATCTGACTGATAGAGCTTACTGATAGATCAACATCTGTCTGTCTGTGGTTCAGTTTTTGCTGTGGTCAGCCAATTCTGACTGGTGAGAAAAAGTCACTGTTTCAAGCTTGTTTGCCAGGAAGACCAAAAGCATAGTTACTTTTTTGTTTTAGGTTTCATTTTTAATTATGTTTAGTTTGAATTACAGTTCCCTTTTGTTGCTTTTTTATTGCAACACTAGTATTATGTTGGGCAAGCACAACATATTACCAGAGGTGGCAAAAGTACTGACATTCTGTACTTAAGTAGAAGTACAAGTACTTATATTAAAAAATACTTTAGTAAAAGTCGAAGTACTGGTTCAACTTCTCTACTTAAGTAAAAGTAAAAAAGTACAGGCTCTGAAATGTACTCAAAGTAAGAAAGTAAAAGTAGTTCTTTGGAGGATGTTTCTACCTGCTATTTTTGTGTAAAACTAACCGAACCTCATTATATATTACTGTAATAATATAAAATAATATTACATGAGAATACAAACGTTATTCCAATCTAAATTTTAATCCTAATGAATGCACTCAGCTTGAATCTGTTATGTAGGACACAAACTGTGAAAGGGAATTTAAACACAGGTCTGTTCTCTGTGTCCTCCATAGTAGAGGGTGACTGTGCCTCCACCTAAACACAAACATGAGGATACTCAAGGGTTACAGTGGGATTCAGAAGGTGGAGGAACCCTAAGATCAGCTGTAGTGGTTCTGCATGGGGAGAAGAATCACAGCTTTCTATTGTGAGCTCCAGTAAATGATGTTGGTGTGCAGGCTGTGATCAGCTGACCTGCTGCTGCTGCTCTGAGGTTTACTGCTCTGTGTGGATGAACTGAACTCACAAAGATGTAACCCAGTATTTCACAGCTATCTGAGCTGATCTCCATCCCCTACACTGACAGCATACAGGCTGTAGAAATGTTGGATTCAGTGAATGAATCTCAGCATCAGCAGCTTTGATTCAGACTCATCTCTGCTGCACTGATGTAACCTGTAACTCTGACCATGAACACAAACACTGTGCTCCAGTCCAACACAGAGCTTTACTGTAAATACAGTACAACAAGCTAACCTAAACTGCAGTATTTTCGTAGAATCTTTGAATTACACAACGTCAGCATACTTCAGTTTATTTTCCAGTCCTTACCTTTAGTTCTAACCTCTCTTCTTCCTCTCCTGTCCTCTTTCTCCATCTCTGAGTGAACTTCTCTCTCTTTGCTCTCCCTGAAATGCAGCAGCTCTTCTTTTAGCTAGCTGTGTAACAAACTGCACACACTTTGTGTGTTTGCTGATGTTTGTTGAGCATTTAGAAACGTTGCATTTACCTGCCACACGTTACTCCCTTCGTGCTCGCTCCTCTTCAGTAGCGCTAGCTAAGCTGTTTATGTGCCGCAGCGCAACTTACGGACTCGGTCCGGCCCGCTGTGACCCCTGATTATAGCGCTATAAATGATACATTAATTATATGGGTTTGCGTATTTAATCCCTTTGTACGAGATAAGCCCCGATGATGGAGGATACGCCAGTACGATTGTCTCTTATGTCTTATTATTCCTCCGTTTAGGCTCAGATCGTTTGATGTTTGACGGCGCACTGACCGGAAATGCAAACTTCTCTCTGATGTGTTAAAAAGTAACGAGTCTGTTTGAAAATGTAAGAAGTAGAAAGTACCGATACTTGTGTAAAAATGTAGGGAGTAAAAGTAAAAAGTAGTCAGAAAAATAAATACTTAAGTAAAGTACAGATACCTGAAAACTCTACTTAAGTACAGTAACGAAGTATTTGTACTTCGTTACTTCACACCTCTGCATATTACTACTGTTGCAACATGTTGGGCAAGCACATTGATTTGAGCAAGTTTTACAAGGGCCAGTTTGTGATGGCTAGATGACTGGGTCAGAGCAATTCCAAAACTGCAGCTCTTGTGGGGTGTGCCCAGTCTGCAGTGTTCAGTATCTATCAAAAATGGTCCAAGGAAGGAAGAGTGGTGAACCAGTGGCAGGGAACAAATTCTGATCTGTGTGGTCCAATCAAACTGACAAGCTGCTGTTGCTCAAATTGCTGAAAAGGCTCATATTAGTTCTGATAGAAAGGTGTCAGAATACGCAATGTATCACAGTTTATTGTGTATGGGGCTCCATAGCTGCAGACCAGTCAGGGTGCCCATACTGACCCCTGTCACTTGCCAAAAGCTCCAACAATGGACACACGGGCATCAGAACTGGACCACAGAGAAATGGAAGAACGTGGCCTCGTCTGATGAATCATGTTTTCTTTTAAATCACATTACATCAGCATCTGTGGGATGTGCTGGACAAACAGGTTTGATCCATGGAGCCACCACCTCACAACTTACAGAACTTAAATCTGTTGTTAACTTCTTGGTGCAGATACCACAGTACACCTTCAGGGGTCTCGTGGAGTCCATGCCACAATGAGTCAGAGCTGTTTTGGCATTAAAAGGGAGACCAACATAATATTGGGCAGGTGGTCATAATGCTATGCTTGATTGGTGTATAATAGGAGTAATGTGAGCATGCTTAATGTGTTAGTAGTCTGGCCGTGGCATTTTGAATTGCTTGGAGGCTTGAAAGACATGATGTATCTAAGCTGGTAAACAAGGCATTACAATAATCTAAGCATGATGACACAAACACATGAACACAGTTCAGCTGGAGGAGGAAACTATAGCTCACAATTTAGAAATGTTCCTTAGATGAAAGAAACAGGAATGTAAAACTGATTTTACATGCAAGTCAAAGCCCAGAGAGGAATCAAATATTATGCCAAGATTATGCACTCATGGCCTCAGTCTTGTTGGAAATTAAATCCCTTTTAAATCCAGAACTGAATTTAAAATCCTTCTTTCCACACACGAGGTCTTGAATAATCAGGCCCCATCTAATTTTAAAAACCTCATAGTACCATATCACCCCAATAAAGCACTTCGCTCTCAGACTTCTGGCTTTTTTATGGTTCCTAGGGTATTTAAAAGTAGAATGGGAGGTCCCTTTTCTGTGGAATCAGCTCCCAGTTTGGATTCAAGAGCCAGACACCCTCTCTACTTTTAAGATTAGGCTTAAACCTTTCCTTTTTGATCAAGCTTATAGTTAGGGCTGGATCAGGTGACCCTGAACCCTCCCTTAGTTATACTGCATATATATTTATACCACATAAATATATATGTGGTGATAATATATAAAATATAAGATATAAGATATGTTGCATAAAAAAGTGTTTCACTGGAGCTCCATAGAATAGAGCCACCAGGAAGATTGGAGCAGCATTTTAATTTGAGTTCAACAGTCTTCAACAGTCTGATGGCATACAGGAAGAAGCTGTTTTTAAATCTGGCTGTTCTGCTTTGAAGACTGCGGAGCCAGAGGCCAGCAGGGAGAACAGCCCGTGGTGGGGGTGTGAGGGATCTTTGTAAATGTTTTGAGCTCTGGACAGGCAGCGGCTTTTAGCAATGTCTTATATTCGGAGGAGGGTCCCGATGATTTTCTCTGCTGTCCTCACCACCCTCTGCAGGGACTTCCAGTCTGAGGTGCTGCAGGCACCTGCCCAGACAGAGATGCAGCTGGTCAGTAGGCTCTCTATCATGCTCCTGTAGAAAGTGGTGAGGATCGGAGGAGGGAGACGTGCCCTTCTCAACCGCCGAAGGAAGTGCATGCGTTGCTGAGCTCTTTTGACCAGAGCTTCAATATGGGTGGACCAGGTCAAAGAGTCTGTTATCTGTACCCCCAGGAACTTGGTTGTATTGACTCTTTCAGTCACTAATCTGGGATGAACAATTAAAAAGACATACAGCTGAGTGGCATAAAAATGATATAAAAATCTGATTAAAAGATTGAATGTCGCATTTAAAGAAAAAATGTAAAAAGACAATATCAATTCCTCCGTGAATCGCCACCTTATCGTGGTGGAGGGGTTTGTGTGTCCCAGTGATCCCAGGAGCTATGTTGTCTGGGGGCTTGTCCCCCTGGCAGGGTCTCCCATGGCAAACTGGTCCTGGGTGAGGGTCCAGACAAAGAGCGGTTCAGAAGACCCTTATGAGGGAAAAAACAAGGGAACAGTTTACCCTGCCCGGGATAGGGTTACCGGGGCCCCACCCTGGAGCCAGGCCTGGGGAGGGAGCTCGAGGGAGAGCGTCTGGTGGCCAGGCATTAGCCCGTGGTGCTTGGCCGGGTGCAGCCCGAAGAGGTTACATGGGCCCGCCCTCCTGCAGGCCCACCACCCGCAGGAGGTGTCGTAGGGGTCGGGTGCAGTGTGTGTCGGGCGGTGGCCGAGGGCGGAGGCCCTGGCGGACCGATCCCCGGCTATCGAAACTGGCTGTTGGGACATGGAATGTCACCTCTCTGGTGGGGAAGGAGCCTGAGCTAGTGCGTGAGGTTGAGAGATACCAGCTAGACATAGTTGGGCTCACCTCAACGCATGGCCTGGGCTCTGGAACCAGTCTCCTGGAGAAGGGCTGGACTCTGTTCCAGTCTGGAGTTGCCCTCGGTGAGAGGCGGCGAGCTGGGGTGGGTATTCTTGTATCCCCCCGGCTTGCTGCCTGTACGTCGGAGTTTTCACCGGTGGACGAGAGGGTGGTTTCCCTGCGCCTTCGGGCTGGGGAACGGGTCCTGACTGTTGTTTGCGCTTATGCGCCGAATGACAGTTCAGGGTACCCACCCTTTTTGGAGTTGCTGGGTGGGGTGCTGGAGAGTGCTCCATCTGGTGACTCCATAGTCTTGCTGGGAGACTTCAACGCTCACGTGGGCAATGACAGTGAGACCTGGAGGGGCGTGATTGGGAGGAACGGCCTGCCCGATCTGAACCTGAATGGTGTTTTGTTATTGGACTTCTGTGCAAACCACAGTTTGTCCATAACAAACACCGTGTTCGAACACAAGGATGTCCATAAGTGCACATGGCACCAGGACACCCTAGGTCGCAGGTCGATGATCGATTTTGTAATTGTATCATCAGATCTGCGGCCGTATGTTCTGGACACTCGGGTGAAGAGAGGAGCTGAGCTGTCAACTGATCACCACCTGGTGGTGAGTTGGATCAGGTGGCGGGGGAAGATGCTGGACAGACCTGGCACACCTAAACGTATTGTGAGGGTGCGCTGGGAACGCCTGGCAGAAGCCCCAGTCCGGGAGATCTTCAACTCCCACCTCCGGCAGAACTTCGACAGCATTCCGAGGGAGGCTGAGGACATTGAGTCCGAATGGACCATGTTCCGCACCTCCATTGTTGAGGCGGCTGCTCAGAGCTGTGGCTGCAAGGTGGTTGGTGCCTGTCGTGGTGGTAACCCCCGAACCAGATGGTGGTCACCGGAGGTGAAGGGAGCCATCAAGCTGAAGAAAGAGTCCTATCGGGCTTGGTTAGCCTGTGGGACTCCGGAGGCAGCTGACAGGTATCGACAGGCCAAGCGGAATGCAGCTCGGGTAGTGGCCAAAGCAAAAACTCGGGTGTGGGAGGAGTTCGGTGAGGCTATGGAAAAAGACTTTCGGACAGCATCGAAGCGATTCTGGCAAACCGTCAGGCGACTCAGGAGGGGAAAGCAGTGCTTCACTCACACTGTTTATAGTGCGGGGGGGGGGGTGCTGCTGACTTCAACTGAGGCTATAGTCGGACAGTGGAAGGAATACTTCGAGGACCTTCTGAATCCCACTGACACGCCTTCTGTAGTGGAAGCAGAGTCTGGGGATGAGGGGGATGACTTGACCATCACTGGGGGTGAGGTCACTGAGGTAGTTAAACAACTCCTTGGTGGCAGAGCCCCTGGGGTGGACGAGATTCGCCCTGAGTTCCTGAAGGCTCTGGATGTTGTAGGGCTGTCTTGGTTGACACGCCTCTGCAACATCGCGTGGAGATCTGGGGCAGTGCCATTGGATTGGCAGACCGGGGTGGTGGTCCCCATCTTTAAGAAGGGAGACCGGAGGGTGTGCTCCAACTTTCGGGGGATCACACTCCTCAGCCTCCCCGGTAAGGTCTATGCCAGGGTGCTGGAAAGGAGGGTGCGTCCGTTAGTCGAACCTCGGATTCAGGAGGAACAATGCGGTTTTCGTCCTGGTCGTGGAACGCTGGACCAGCTCTTTATCCTCTCAAGGATATTCGAGTGTGCGTGGGAGTTTGCCCAACCAGTCTAAATGTGCTTTGTGGACTTGGAGAAGGCATTCGACCGTGTTCCTCGGGGTGTTCTTTGGGAGGTTCTGCGGGAGTATGGGGTGTCTGGCCCATTGTTGCGGGCCATTCAGTCCTTGTACAACCACAGTGAGAGCTTGGTCCGTATAGCCGGTAATAAGTCGGATTTGTTTCCTGTGGGTGTTGGACTCCGTCAGGGCTGCCCTTTGTCACCGATTCTGTTCATAATTTTTATGGACAGAATTTCTAGGCGTAGCCAGGTGGCGGAAGGCTTCTTCCTTGGTGGCCTCAGAGTCACATCTCTGCTTTTTGCAGATGATGCGGTTCTGTTGGCTTCATCACGGGGGGGCCTCCAGCTCGCAGTGGAACGGTTCGCAGCCAAGTGTGAAGCGGCTGGCATGAGAATCAGCACCTCTAAGTCTGAGGCCATGGTCCTCAGCCGGAAAAGGGTGGAGTGCCAGCTCCGGCTCAGGAACGAGTTCTTGCCTCAAGTGGAGGAGTTTAAGTATCTCGGGGTCTTGTTCACGAGTGATGGGAGAAGGGAACGGGAGATCGACAGGCGGATCGGGGCTGCTTCTGCAGTGATGCGGACGCTGCACCGGTCCGTCGTGGTGAAGAGGGAGCTTAGCGTAAAAGCGAGGCTCCTGATTTACCGGTCGATCTACGTTCCTACCCTCACCTATGGTCACGAGCTTTGGGTAGTGACCGAAAGAATAAGATCGCGAATACAAGCGGCAGAAATGAGTTTCCTTCGAAGGGTGGCTGGCCTCTCCCTTAGAGATAAGGTGAGGAGTGCGGCCATCCGGGAGGGGCTCGGAGTAGAGCCGCTGCTCCTCCACATCGAAAGGAGCCAGTTGAGGTGGCTCGGGCATCTGATTAGGATGCCTCCTGGCCGCCTCCTGGGTGAGGTGTTCCGGGCATGTCCCACCAGGAGGAGGCCCCGTGGTAGACCCAGGACACGCTGGAGAGATTGTGTATCTCGGCTGGCCTGGGAACGCCTTGGGGTCCCTCCAGATGGGCTGGAGGAGGTGGCTGGGGAGAGGGAAGCTTGGGCTTCTCTGCTTAGGCTTCTGCCCCCGCGACCCGGCCCCGGATAAGCGGAAGAAAATGGATGGATGGATGGATGGACAATATCAATGAACCCAGGATTGAACCTTGCGGAGCCCCAGAGAAGTGGCATTAGAGGAGAACTTGCTCACCCTATTGTGGTCGAAGTATCAAAGGCTGCACTGAGATCACGTAACATGAGTACAGAACAATTCCTTGCATCAGATGCCACTAAGGGATAATTATAGACCTTTAAAAGAGGCCATTGTTTTTGAAAACCAGATTGAAATCTCACAGCAAGTTATGTCTAAATGGTCTAGGGTAACGAAATAAGTGAAAACCAAGTCCAAAGTACAGTATGTCCTGCTAGGTGAGTAGGGACAGATACATGTTAAACCATCCATGTTTCTCCTTATTGCTGCTTAATGAATCATCGGCATAAATACTGAAGTACCTAACAATAATAATCCTGCCTAACTTAATAGTCAAAGATAAAAAGAAAAAAAGTCTAGAAAGTCAGAGAGAAAAGATGCAGGTGATCAGCATATTAAAATACCATACACGTGGTGAACCCATACAGTTTTGATCATTAGCATCTCAGAAGAGCTAAAAGGACTTGAAGAGATCATTTGGCATAAAAATGTCTTTTACCAAATGATAAGAGTTCCATCTCCTTGGCCAGAAATTTGTGTTCCACAGAAAAATTTAAATTCAGGACATAGTTCTAAAAAATGTGAGGCTTCATTCTCATGCTGCCACAATTTATAGAGAAACATAAAATCCAGACCAAGTAATTTAAAATAAAGAACCTTTTAGCAACAGGCATTAATTACCATCATTTCTTTTTCTCAAAGAGAGCCACAGGAGCAGGAGCAGAATCAAAGTCTGGGACTAAGTCCAGAGGGCAGAATAAACTCTGCAGAAAATCAGAAATTCCAGCCACAATGAGCAGTCATTTCCCACTCTTTCTGATGGCAGACTGTGTGGGAAAGAATAGGAAGTGTGGAGACCAGCCTCAGTCTGACAAATTGCAGGCAAACCTGCCTGGCAGCAGCCCAGGAGCGAATCTCCCATAGATCGCTTCTCCTGTTGGACAAAACCCAGTCAAACAGCAATATGTACAATGAAAGTAATGATTAGAAACAAAATAGAAACTGTGAAAGTAATGCCAAAGGTTTCTGCTGTGACAGGCTGCTGGGAGAGATGAAAACACCCTGCTAACCTCCAGGTGCCATGTTATGGTCATTTTTAATCTATAAAACTCTAACAGTTTCACACTGTGTTCATGATAAAAGCTCATCTGTCTGGGAATGAAAAAGGAAAAAATCCACAGCTAAGAACGCTAATCAATAGAATCAATTTTGTGAGTATTTCACAAACTGCTACAAGAGTGTGCTGTGGCAACGCCGGCACCTCTGAGACTCTGTAACCCTCAACATGCCTGCCACTTGTTTATGAAGGTTCTACGATGTCTCTGAAGCTTTTGGTTGCAGTTTTGACTCTCAGTTAAGATCAAGGAAAACCTAAATGCACTGCCTTTCAAAAAAAAAAAAAATTGTTGTGAATCAAGCCCTTTGGGTGTGCATGTCCCTGTGTTTGGCTGTGTGCATTACACCCCAGGGGAGTGATCTGTTGTTTGCTATAAAGACGTCTCTAGAAGTCAGACTAAACAGCCTTGAAGCTGATTCATTTCAAGACATCCCTGATTGCCTCTAACATGGCAGTCGGCTGTGACGCTTCCTCAGACTTCCGTTCTACTTTTCCCCATTTTGCCGGTGTACTAAGTGCAAGCCTACAATAGAGCCAGATATGTGATAGGAATGCTACGATGACAATATATGCCATATATCAGCATAATCCAAACCCTGCGGGCAGATCTCCTCACTCCTCTGAGCCCAATTATAAAGTGTGTGTTGTGTGAGCAGACAGGCTGTGTTGCACATGGAGCCCCAGATCCAGCCGGCACCAGCCACCTCTTCTCTAACACCCACACACAGCTCCATATACCCAGCCATGGAAATGCATGGGCAAACACATACACTACATGGATGATTTGTTCGGGTTTAATGAGGCATGCTGTAGCACTGCATTGTTGTTCTCTGTGTCACGTTTTCCCACATATGTGTAATTAGAAAAACAGAATTTATTCCCTGATGTGAGCATTGGCTTAAAAATTCCTCACATTCACAGTGCTCCAGCATTTTACTTTTTGATTTTTCATTCGCATATGCTTCAACTCTTACTCTAAATGCAAAAATTCTCCATATTCTATAACAAAATATCGGGCTTAATGACCCCTGTTTAAATGTCTTTTGGTATGACACTTATGATGACATTGGTAATGTTGATTTCTGCTAAGTAATTTTTTAAATAAATTAATCTTTGGTCATTATACAAAAACTCCTTTCGGCTAACAAACCTAAAGTACAATGCAGCACATTTTACAGATGGAAAAATGACACTCAGTTAGTGATGATGTTTGCACTCAAGCGTCCAAAGCCTCTGTTTACGTACGTCCCACCGTCCATGAATCTGGCACCCGATTTCTGCGTTGTGCCCACAACTGTTGCCTTCATCTCTGCAGTGGCCGAGTGGAAGCAAACAGATTGTAACAGTGAGATTAATCACAGTCTGTGCCCTCTGCAGTCTATGAAAGTCATCTGTGTATAAAAGCAGGATCAAAGTCAGACAGCACTTCGGTTCTGACACTGGCTTTGTGAATAAAATTGTCTGTGAGTGACCTCCACACTGGAGCGAGGGCTGTGTGGAATAACTCTGAGTAACTTGTTGAACTGACAAGAAAATGCTTGCTAGTTTGATACTTACTGAAAATAATCATAAATAAATAAAAGAATCAGAGATGTTTTCATATACAAGTGGAATTTGGGTCAGTAAACCCACCATCTGTGGGCAGATCACTCCATCTTTAGTGATCCTTAGTCAGTATGATGCTCACAATACCATCAAGACGAGGATTTATTGTAGATTTACTAACAGTGAGCATATTTCACTGAGCTGAATGTTGTGGTGCTCAAAATTTCCTGCTGAAGCAGCTGACAACAGCACAGAACAGAGAAGAGCTGGTAAAACACAACCTTGAACAAGCTTTAGATTGTAACTTTCACTTAAACAAAAAATGGTAACTCACTGAATCTAGTTGTCACTGAATCTGTGACACTGGATCATTTCTCGGACTGAATTTCAGGTAAAACATTTTTTTATAGGTACATTTTCATTTGTAAACTGCTTCTTGTCTTTTTTGTGGACTGAAACATTTTACGTAATCAAGCTCTCTGGCACAAAAGAGTATGCAAATTAGCACATGCTGTTATGTGTACATACTAAGCATGCTGGACTAATCATTTTTAGCCTTCAGTTAAATGCACCACTGAGTGAGTGTTTGAAGTGTTTGAAATTATACATTCCTTAAAAAAAAAGCCCATCTTCTTTGGAAGTCATTCAAGGCTTGGAATAATTCTCCATAATTTGTTTGTGCAAAGTTGTATCTTAACCCAAACACTGATCTTTTCCTGCATATAAACAGGTAATTTAGTACCAGTTAAACTAGTACCAGCCAGTTAGCAGGTTGCAACCATACAGCTTATGTATACAGCTTGATAGTATTAGGTGGTAACTTTACATTCTCTCATCCAAATGGTCACTTCTTGCTCCAAAAAACAATATGGCGGCAGTCAAAATGCTAGGTCATGGCGACTCTGTGCATCTTTTTTATTCAGTCTATGCTGTGTGTGTTTTCATGTGCAAACATTACATGTTGTTTCAGACATGCTAACATGGGCTGCTTCAGATGGAACAAACAGCCTGTTTAGTTAAAGAACTTCTATTGTAGGGTCTTTACCTTACAATATAAAGCGCCCTGAGGCGACTGTTGTTGTGATTTGGTGCTATATAAATAAAAAGGAATTGAACTGAATTCTTGAATCATATATATTTTTGTTAGAGCAGGTTGCCTTGTTACCAACAAGTGTCAATAGGCAGAAAACTCAAATAAGAATGAAGGAACTGAGAATAAAAATGATGATGATAGTTGTTATTTTTATTATGTGTCATTCTGGTGTGATTGTGAACCTGCTTAGCGGTCTGGGCCTGTGTTTAGTCTTTAAAGTCAGTGATCAGAGGCTCAATGCCTGTAATAACACCCAGTGGGAGGAGGACATTGCTCAATGCCAAGGACCTTCTTCCTCTCTGAACACATCAGTTTGGCATCCTCACAATATACATGAACTCCCACTGCATCTTTTGCCCTTCATTCCTTGTCCCTAGTACTGTTATTGAAACTGTTACGATGTAAAATGTGTAAAATGTAAATCATTTTAAACAGATGCTCATTTTAATTTTAATACTAGCAACTAGTTTTTATAAAGTTTGGGGGCAACCCTAGAGGCATGTTGCTCTTTAATTTGGAATCTTCGTATTTAACATCACTAGCACTTGTGTAATTTCTTCATGTTTTGCAAAGTATGGCACATTGCTTTAGTGGTATAAATGCATTAAAGATAATGTATTTTAAAATTAAATACATAAATGAATACACAATATTTGTACTAGAACAGACAAAAGACTGAAGGGTTGGTGTTGATCTGGCAAAGTGGCTGTCAGACTTTTTTTTGAATGTCCCATTTCTTCAGAGGTTCATGCCCCAATGCCTCTTTTTTTTTTTAAATCAGTCATTAAATATAAAAAAGGATACTGTTTAATTATTGCATAAGGAACACTTGTTTATTTCTCCCACAAAAATCTAATTAGTTAATTAAACCTACATTTCATTCCGTGTTTTTCCCCCTGGTCACTTTTAGCGGTTTGATCCCCTCATCAGTGGTGCACAAGCTGCCAGGAATTTATTGTTCAATAATGATAAACTGTTCATTGTTACAGTATTTAGGCTTCATTTCTTTTCTGCATTATATTTATTTTTTTGCTTGCTTTCTTCTTGAGGCTCCCTCCTTAGTTCTCTCTTCATCACTTCTCTGCTGTCATCTTTCATGTTTATAAGGTGTATAGAATCAGGTCAGATCCGAGGCACAAAAACTAACTCTCTGACTTCACTGCACTCACATCCATCTTTGTTCAGTTTTGTCCAACCCAGAATTCCCTGCCCTACCATCCTTCCATCCTTGCATCTTTTCCCTTGTGAAGCCAATCCCATTCACGCCCAGGAAGACAGAAACACCTCTGAGAAGTAAGTGTGTATGGTGTGAGATGGAGGCAGACAGTGAGCAAGAGGTGGGGCTGCATGAACAAAACAAGTTGGGGCCAAAAAGCACAGATGCGGATTTGATCAAGCTTTGCACTGACACACACACACAAAAAAATAAAATAAAAGGGTTTTAGTCCTTATTCCAAATGGCAGCTGGCATCTTTAGCTCGCTGTATAGAACCAGCCACTGTGTAAGGTTGGAAGAATTCAGATTCTTTGAAAAGATCAATGGAAAATTTCTTCTTCTTTCTTTTTGGGTTTCCAGCCTATGCAGGTGTACAGGTTTGCAGCAAGCAACTAAAACTAAGTGTAAAAAAAAAAAAAAAATATATATATATATATATATATATTTTAGAATAATAAAACCTAGACTTTTGAAAAAAAAAAAGAATGGGTTGTTTGTGAAATTTCTTCCCTCCTAGATATTCCATCATCAGGTGTAGGTGGTATTATTGAAAAGTGGAAGTGCTTGGAAACCACAGCAACTCAGCCACAAAGTGGCAGACAATGTAAAGCAGGGATCCTCAAATCCAGGCCTCGAGATCTGGTGTCCTGCAGGTTTTAGATGTGTCTCTGCTTCAACACACCTGAGTCAAATATAGAAGTCATTAGCAGGACTCTGGAGAACTTGACTGCATACTGAGGAGGTAATTCAGCCATTTGATTCAGGTGTGTTGGATCAGGGACACATCTAAAACCTGCAGGACACTGGACCTCGAGGCCTGGATTTGAGGATCCCTGATGTAAAGTTACAGAGCGCAGTCACCGAGGACTGAAGTGCAGAGTGCTGACTCAGGAACTGCAGAGTTCCAAACCTCCTATGGTATTAACATCAGCACAAAAACTGTGCACCAGCAGCTCCATGGCATGTGTTTCCATGGCCAAGCAACTCCTGTAGGTGTAATGTGTAGATCAGTACTTTCATATATTATGACTTCTGTAGCAGTGGGACTACATTTCCAATAATGATTTTTGATACTGACTTCACAAGCAGACGGAGAAGCGTAGAGACATGGCTTTCATCCGGAGTGACACGCGGGAAAAAGAATGAAGAAATGGCCATAGCTGTACAGATAAGTGCACCAGACCCCTTTGACTTTCCTTGCCCAGATGAATGGCCGAGATGGATTAGGAGATTTGAGAGGTTCCGAATCGCAACTGCTCTAAATAAAAAAGAAGAGGAATATCAGGGGAATTCCCTTGTGTATGCGATGGGAGACAAAGCCGATGATGTACTGGCTATTTTACCATCGACTGATGACGACAAAAAGAAATATGATCTGGTCAAAGCAGCATTTGAACAGCACTATGTTGTAAAACACAACGTGATCTTTGAAAAAGCACAGTTTAATTCAAGATGTCAGCAAGAAGGCGAGAGTGCAGAAGCCTTCATAACAGCAGTACACAAACTTGCAGAAAAATGTGGCTTTGGAGTGCTGAAAGACGTATTGATAAGAGACAGAATAGCTGTTGGAATAAAAGACAATAAGCTGTCAGAACAACTTCAGATGGACTCAGAGTTAACACTAACAAAAGCCATACAAAAGGTTAGACAAAGGGAAACAATAAAGAAGCAGCAAGTGATACTGCACAGCACTGCTGCACAGGACAAAATATCAAACATGGATGCCGTAAAAACAAATATGAAACAACTGAAGAAAAAGTCATGGCAAAATTCAAAGAAGGGACAGAAATCTGAAATTCCACACGAACAAGGGTGTGGCCGATGTGGGCGAAAGGTCAGACACTCATGGAGAGACTGTCCAGCAAGAAATGCAGGATGCAGAAAGTGCCAGAAAAAGGGCAGTTTGTCACTCAGGTAGAGTGGTGGGGATTAGTGAGGTTACAAAAAACCAAGACAATGTAGTCTGCAGTGAATATGCTTATTTAGGGGAGCTAGGAACGCAGGCATCAGATCCATGGATAGAAATGGTCCAGATAAATAGCGAAAATATCAGATTTAAACTAGACACAGGGGCAGACGTTACCTCCATTCCAGAGGAGTTATACAGCCCAGAACCCGATGGCAAGTTGCACAAGCCTAATAAGAAGCTATTAGGGCCACGTAGATACCCACTTAAAGTAAAAGGCTGTTTTATAGCGGAAATGTCCGCCAGAGGGTGCAATACAGTGCAAGAGATTTATCTTGTGTCAGGGCTAGCACAGCCACTATTAAGCAGATCAGCTTGTGAAGCCCTAGGACTGGTGTCCAGAGTAGATACAGTCGTTGAACCTAACACAGACTTCAGAGCAGCTTATCCAGGTGTTTTTCAGGGTTTAGGCAAGCTGAGAGAGCCCTATCATATAGACTTAGAACAGGAAGCCACACCTGTTTCCCTAAACTAGTTCAGATGTTCTGATTAAAAATAAATAAATCCATAAAAAAGAGAACTTCAGCTAAAAGGAGGAGGTGTAGCAGTGTGACTACATTTCCCATAATGCTTTTCGACACTGAATGCTTTTTTGGACTGTACATGTTCCGGGAGTGGAGTAAAGGCTTTGTTCTGAACTGCAGCTAATGGCGTCCAGTGTCCTCATTATACAGCTTCTCTCTTCCTTACAGCAGGAGATAAGATAAAGAACCAAAAACAACATAAATAAGTGCAAAAACTCTCATTCCATTTAGGTTTGACACTGCTTCCTGGTAACAGTACACAGCTACAACATATATATGGTGGTCTGCAAAACACAACCAGCCTTTCAATATAAGATCACATACACTACAACATAAAGTGGAGACTGACACCAGAGTTTTAAGAACAAATGGGTTTTATTTTGTATCCTGTGCAAAGCACTGCTAAAACCATTGCACCAAAGCAAACAGAAGAGCAAAAGTGGTGAGCCCTGCAAAGCTGACCTCATACCTGCCTTTATACACACCTCATCAGGTGCAGGTAATCAGCAATTAGCAGTGGCAGCGCATGAAACTCTCTCACTGCCACTATAGAGAGTAGGGATTGCAGATGGGCGTAACAGATACATAGTTACTAAATAGATGCCCAAGTCTGCACGAGAACTACCTTACATATCTTGCATCCATTTTGAGCATTAGTTGTGCAAATTTTGAAACATTAATATTATGTATGCACAAAGATGCAAGATGAAATGGAAAGGGACATAACAGGGTCAGAAAAATAGATTATATGTTCAGCAGGCACTTTAGCAGGAACAAAAACAGCTTAGGAAAAAAGTTAATAGGCCAGTTCCACAATTATCCACATCTGTAGGTTAAATCACTTCAACAAATTTAATACGTCACAGAGCTCAAGGTAAACAAATGGAATATTCTTCAATGGCCAAGTCAGTCACCTTATTTCAACCTAATAAAGCCTTAGTTACTGAAGGCTAAACTGAAGACTGAGAGATCCACAAACAAGCAACACCGACAGCTGTAGTGAAGACCTGACTATGGTGGCCCTGAGAGGTCAAACTCAAATATAAAAACACTGCAAAAGCACACAAACACAATGGAAGTTGAATAAAACATAACAGAAAAATGCTGCAAAAGCTCACAAAAAAAAGAAAGGAAAACTCACAAAACACCCCGGATACGTTTCTGGGAAGACCATAATGTGGTGGAACAGCTTCAGAAGTGACAAGCTAACAATAAAGGGCTAATAGCAAACATGGATCTACAGCAGTGACGTGCGGTGAGGGTCGTGACTGGTGAGGCACTGACGTCATCACATCAGATTTACAAACATATAGCTTATTCACCATTTGATTGGCAACAGTTGTTTTGTTTAACATTAACATAGTCTGAAGCAAACCTTTTAGCTCCGGTGTTGGTCTTCCTTTTATTATTATCTTCTGCTTCGATTGAAAGTCCAGTTTAGAAAATTCTTTCAGTTGAGTTATGTAATCTTCCATGTTGAACATAAGGCCAAGCAACTAACTGGCCTTGCTTAACTGTTTATGGTAGCTGGCCACCGAGGAGTCGTAGAGTCCCTGGGATCACCAGCGCCCCCTACCATGAGGCACGAGAACTGCGTGCCTCACCTAGTGTCTCCGCAGCAGTTTCATGATCGCTCAACACAAGAATGCATTACACACACATACAGTTGTTAATGAAAAAAACAAAAAAAAAAAACTGTGCATTATATACACCAGCTAAAATATAGAAATTTAGTTCATATAGTAAAAGTGTTAGAACATTTTAATAGCCACATGCAAAGGGAAAGTAATCCGGTCTCACTGCATAGCATGCCAGCACAGTTAGTAGTCATTGGCAATGACTATACTGAGCCGCACCACGGATTGCGCAATCCGTGGTGCGGCTCGCCGGGCTGGTGCCTCACCGTTCGTCTCTTAGTATTTGACCGGCAAATGCGAAAATTCAGCGATTTTGAAAAAACTAATCTAAAAATGGTGTAGTTAAATGGAAAAGAACTTTAAAATACAAATCACTGAATGAATATAACCATTTAATTTATTTTTTAATTTTATATTAATTTTATATTTCCTCCCCTGACTGCATGTCACTGATCTACAGTATTATATGAATAATGTAATTTAAACACACACTACCTCATATTTTTCTCCTTCACAACAGTTCTTTTACAGTAAGTGTGTCTCACTGCAATCCTTCAGATGTTTTGGCTTCTGTCACATCCACTCTCCAAGATCCAAAGTCAACACAATGTATCGAGAAGCTTCGCACAATAAGAAGAATCCTGTAGCTCAGCAGTACAGAAGTGTGTACAAAGTACAAAAATTCAACTAGAGAGCGACATAGCAACTCATTGCAGGAGTAATTACTAGCAAAATCTCGAAGAAGTACAGTCACAGGAGGTATTTGGATTTTTGAGAAGAAGACGGAAAAACCTGAGAAGTGAAAATGTCTGTTGCTACAAGAGGAAGGAATATAATGGAACTGGTGCCAGACTGAGAGCAAAGGTTATGTTGTTCTTTGTACGCGACAGTCTGAGCAGGATCACTACTAAAAACAAGGAAAAAGTGGCACAAGGAAATGAGAAAACACAGAAAACACTCCTTCTGGTTCCAACCAAGAACCTCAGTTTGAAGTTCCTAACTGAGCAGACCAATGTTTGTCTCTCCTACTCACCATTTTGCACATTTGCCCCCAGTGGGTTCTTAAAGACCTTATAGTACCATATCACCCCAATAGAGCACTTTGCTCTCAGACTGCTGGCTTACTTGTGGTTCCTAGGATACTAAAGAGTAGAATGGGAGGCAGAGCCTTCAGCTTTCAGGCCCCTCTTCTGTGGAACCAGCTCCCAGCTTGGATTTGGGTGACAGACATCCTCTCTATTTTTAAGATTAGGCTTATGATAAAGGAAAGTTTTAAGCCTAATCTTAAAATCTTAAATCTTATAGTTAGGGCTGGATCAGGTGACCCTGAACAATCCCTTAGTTATGCTGCTATATGCCTAGGCTACTGGGGGGTTCCCATAATACACTGTTTCTTTTCATTCACCTTATTTACTTTGTTTATACTTCACCCTGTATTTAAATTATTATTAATCTCTGTCTCTCTCCCCTCAGCCCCAACCGGTAGCAGCAGATGACTGCCCCTCCCTGATCCTGGTTCTGCTGGAGGTTTCTTCCTGTTAAAAGGGAGTTTTTCCTTCCCACTGTCACCAAGTGCTTGCTCATAGAGGGCTGTTTTTGACTGTTGGGTTTTCTCTGTATTATTGTAGGATCTTTATCTACAGTACAAAGCACCTTGAGGCGACTGTTTGTTGTGATTTGGCGCTATATAAATAAAATTGAATTGAATTGAATTTAAACAACATGAAAATCTTGGCTTTATTGCTTAAAAGCATCATCAGATGTACATCATCAATACATTCAATTTAGAGAGCCAGGCAGAAATGAATGTGTGTCCTTGTTGATTTCTCAGAAAATTCTGGTTGCAAATATAGTGCAGAAGTGCAGCCTGTCCATTTTGGTGCATCACACCAACAGGTCAGCTTGCACACTGCTGTTTATTTTTAGCACCCTCCATGCAATACAAACAGTGCGCTAACTTTTACCTTTTAGTACTGACATTTTTAAGAAGGGGTTTACAAGTGGTTCCTGAAATGACTATGAAGCCACCCATGGTAAAGGAGCCCCAGATGACATAAGTAGGACACTGAAGAGGAGCCCCAGCAGGCTTGTCAGCCAAGAAGTTGATAGCCCCACACCAGCGTCCCTGTGACAAGCTCTGAATGATCAACAATCAAAGGTGAAATCATCCATCAAGTGTTCCAAAATCAGTGTTCTAATCCAGATGGCAAATTTCATGCAAGTGTTTAGAGAATTTGTTGAGAAGATTGAACCAGTTCTACTTTGGCCCATAACCATTGTTTTCAAAATGTGTGCTAGCGTTTACAGTGTTTAAAAATATTTTTTACAGGGTGTGTTTGTTTGTTTGTTTGAAGCAAAGTGGCAATTGTTTTTATTTTGTTTTTAGTTTTTTATTGGAGAAATGTTAATGTTAATTAAAAGTCAAACCATATTTCTGTGTTCGTGAGCATTTATTTGGCACATATACATAATGATCTTTTATCAGAAGTAATGCAGGTGAATGCAACCCTGTGAATTTACATAAACCTCTTACTGTATCATTTTTATCAACTTAATCATAGATGCAATTCTAAGTGCACAAATGTTTGACCTATTGTCCTTAAAGAGTTCAGGTAATTATATGTATAATGTGTTAGAGCAAATACTTGACAATGAACATTGAAATAATTGAAACATGCCAATAATGAAAAGTTGGAAAAGATCAATTTCACAAGTTACTTAATTTAAATTAAGTCATATCTGGAATCAAATGGTTATTCAGTCAGAAATTTCTATACCTAATGGAAAAGGAATTATAGTTAATAAATAAATTTACCTTTTTCAGGTACCTGAATGTTGGTAAAAGGGTTGCGCCAAATAAAAAATAAAACATATGATACAAACTATGCTTTAATGCCTGAGCTGAGCCAATCAAGCTTTTCATTGTTTATTACATATTACTGATGAATACATAACAGAAATTTGAAAAAGAGAAGGTTTATTTTTCAAAAATTTTGAAGCCCAAATGTCCTCCAATTCTGTACTTTATAAACATTCAGTGTTCACAATAACATTCATCTAAAGGCAACAATCAGACAAGCAAAGTCGGTAGGGAGGAAGAACTTGCTTTTAACAGGAAGAAATGTGTGCTAGGACTAAGCTCAGGGACGGGGGGGGTGCAACGGTACAAAGACCCCAGCTCACTGCTAGCTAAGCCAGCTGCTTCCCCTCATCTTCAGTCTTTATGATAAGCTGGGCTAATTGCCTTGTGGTAACAGCCTTGTATGTTAACTACTGAGTGAGAAAGAGGAGACAGTTCTTTCAGAGTAATGAACAACACAAACTTTACAAACCAAAAGTAAACTGGTAACAAATGCAGCATTTTTAGTCCTCTGGTGTATCAATGGTTCTTTTTTTTAAGGTCAGACCCATTGTTCCCCTTTAATTTATGCCACTGGAATTAGTGCACTGGTTGTATTGGGTGATGGTTGTAACAATGTTTCAGAAATGTTTTCACTTAAATACTTGGAAAATCAGGAATAAAATTTTAATATTAATCAAGCGTATTAATATCAACATTTGACATAGTAATGAAGTCCAGATATCAGAGAATCACTCAGTGTAACACAACATTGGGTAGCTCAAATAGAAAGCCTTCTGTCTGCTGCCCAGGGGCTCGAGCAACAAACTATCCCATTACTGGCGTGTCTCGACATGAATGAATGAATGAGTGTGTGTGTGTGTGTGTGTGTGTGTGTGTGTGTGTGTGTGTGTGTGTGTGTGCGTGCGTGCAGAGTCTGAATAGTTTGGTCTACCTTCACCGAAGCATTCTCCCCTCTAACGTGCTGTTGCTAAGATACCATCTGCTCATCCTTACACTTCTACACACAAGCAACAGCTCGTGTGTGTGTTTGTGTGTATGCAAGCGAGATGTGTTTCTCACTACCTCTTGACTATCCTTGGTATAAACATTCCTCCTCATTCCTCCACATTCTTTCACCACCTCAAAGGTCACCTGACAAGTAAGAAAGGTGTTTTTTTTCCCTTCTACTTCCCACTTGCCTGCAGACACATTCCCACCTCCTGAAACCTGGAGACAATTTAAACAAGAGCTTTAGACTGGCCTGAGAGCAGCTGAGGGGATTCAGACAGCAACATTTACACCCTACACTTCTTTAAACTAAATGCCATCCTGTACTAGTTCTCTATTTAAATGAATACACACACACACACACACACACACACACACACACACACACACACACACACACACACACACACACACACACACACACACACACACACACACACACACACACACACAAAACCAATAGCTGGAGGAACACCTCCCATGAACCTTTTACAGTGTGTTTTCAAATTCTTATTCATCACACAATGCCCTCAGGGTGGGATCTGATCATTCTCAATTTGTACTGCAGCATGCCAACCAGCCCAAACATGCATCCAAAATCATAAAACAGTGCCACACTTTCCTCAGAAAGTGGAACTTTCTTCATCTAAATGACACATTATTACATTTATAGCAGGTATGTTGGGACATTATATCTTCATGATGGTTACTCTGTAAAAACAATAACTGAAAATAATTATAGAAAACATTTAACACAGAAAATATAAAGAGCAGATTATAATAGGGTTTGACGTGGGTTTTGATGCATACACTTATAATTGTTCTTTTATTATTGAATCGATTGGGGGGGGTCATAAGACTGCCTTATGAAAGCACATATACTAAATCATTCATAGATAAGTTGGCTGATAGAAATTAAATCCTCAACTTTAAGCAAATGACATGCATAAGCAGCTGAAGTAGTCTCAGAGGACATCAGATATTTCACACCTTAGATGAAATAATCCATGATGAGAGACTTTAGGACATCAAATGCTATTTTCAGACCAGATCAGGTGTCTGCTTTGAGTGTTGAATGTGGTGTGCCTTCACCCAGCGGAGCAGAAATTTTGCCCATTTTAACTCAGATTGATGTTTGTTTCAGTGCATGTGAAGAAAAGGCTGATCTGGTGGGAGGGGCTCAGGACAAAGAGGGAAGAGTTACAGTGAGAGGCTTATATTTTCAAATTCTAGGCTTGTTTTTGTCTCTTTCAATTTTCCACATGTGTGCATGCTGTAGTTTTAACTGTCACCAGTGTTTCTGTTGCACATCATACAGTGTACTTGTGATTGTGTGTGCTCCTTCAGCTTGCTATTGATCTCACCATGATCGCTCTCTGCGAGGACCACCTCTTTCCATATTTTTCCTTCAGACAGGGTCTTTCTGACACACACAGTATCTGTCTGGGAGGAGGCTAAGGACAGGGTAGAAAAGTCTCTTGTGCACAGACAACACCACAGATTACTGATTGTAGCCCTGCTCTGCAACATACACACTAACAGGCTATTTTTAATGGCTATGTTTGGCTATTTTAAATCTATATGTATATGTATTAGAAATTGAAATTAAAACTGCCAAGTGGTGCATGCCTTACTAGGTGCCCTTCAAAGTTCACTCAAAAGATCAGAATAGCAATCAACACAATCTGCTTGCTTACCAATAAAATAGTTTTGGTCTGTAGTTCATATTTCTCCCTGGTTAAATGGTTACTTGGTTATTTATGCTGCTTATCAGAAAATCCCCGAGAAAATCATTGATCACAAGAGCTGAGCAGTCATTTAAGAGGAGAATAAAGGCTGCAAAATGTTCTTCCTCTTTCTCAGCCATAGACACACATGCAGACTCAGACTCTGTAGGGATTGCTGGTGTTTATTTGAACACATTTGTCCTCAGATCTGAGTGTGTGAATGCCTGCAGCACATTAGATGAGAGGGACACCTCTCAAAATAAAGCTTTCCATGGAAATCCATTTCCTGCTAGTGTTAAAATTTCTCCTAATTTTAGTTTTGACCAGGAAAGTGATGAGAGTGCATTGCACTAGGAGACGAGGTCCAGCACCACTGAGTGATGATTCACTTGATTGAAATAAACAGCAAAGAGACAAACGTGGAAGGAGAGAGAGAAATGATCTGTTTATGTGGGCTGTCTGTCCATCAGCTGGACAATGGAGACCAGCAAACTCTGGCTTTTTAAGTACCCATATTGGAAGTAAATAGAAAGAAAACTACAGCATATTTAATGCTGACTTGATTCACACTCATAATTATGTTGTAGTTAGTTACATATAGTTATATATGTCATATTACCTGTATTATTGTGTGTAAATATAAAGCCATATGGCTAGGTTCTAGGACATCCCTGTATTTTCCTGTGCATAAATGTAAGGCTAAAGGCAGTGAGAGACAATACAAGAACCCCACACAAACAGAACCCAACACAGAAGTGAGTGGGCATTAGTGACAATGGATGTGACTTAGAAGAGTAAACAGGGAGAAAGCTAAGCTAGCAGCCCCTTAAACCTCACCATTTAACATGCTTCACAGCTGGCTGCTTGTATATTTAATTAGTTACCTAGCCAAAGCCAGCATGAACGAGTAGAAATAATTATAGCAACAAAATCTGTCTCGGTGTTCGTGTGTGCATGACTCAGGTTTCATAACAGTCTTGGGTAAAATTTTTGAAGGAAATTCATCACTAGAAACTAGTCTAATAGTCTGACCAGTTCTGATGCAACATGCTTGTGGTGGGAATTTTCAAGTCTGGGGGTGTTTTTCTCATCTGGAGGTTCACACTGACCAAGAAGAAGCAGCACTGTAATCCAGAGAGACATGTTCCACTCTCAGGTTAGGATAATGAGGCCAAACAAACCTTCACAAGAGCTACTAGTTGAAAAAGAAGGTTTTTAACAAAGTTCTGCAGGTATTAAAGAAAAAAGAGGGCAAACCGGTTAAAAAACATATTCTGACTACAATCAAAAAATTTCAGATTGAAATTTTCATGTAAATGGTTAACATCTTGGACATTTACACCTACCCACAAACTTGATTGACTTTGAACAGCTGAAATATTAAAATGCTGCATTAATACTGATACACAATTATTGACTTTAATCAGAATCAGAATCAGAATCAGAAGGTTTTTATTGCCATATGGGTGAACAGGTTCACAGCATTAGGAAATTGCTGCGGTACTTCGTGCTTACAGAAAAAAAACAAATAAGTATAAAAACTATAAGACAATATACAAGTATACAAATTGCAAATATACAGAGATATTAGAGCTATGACTATAACACAATATTACAAAATTACAAAATATACAGTGCAGAGACTAATTAAAAGATAAAAGAATGTAAACTATATTCCACTAATATGTACATCAGTGCATATTAGTGCACTAGTATTACTAGTACTTCCTAGTAATACTTAATAATTACTTTAATAATGCTAAAATAATATATAATTAAATATTTAAAAAAAATTCAAAAATAGCACTATAATTTTACTAAATCAGGATTTTAAATGCAAGACAGTTACAGTGAAAAGGTCACTGGCAAAATTCTCTCCAACTCTGACCACAACAGTCCTTTCTGTTAACATATTTGAGCTGAACACACTGTGCAAAGAAACCTGCTATCAGTTTTATTTTGTGATAAAGCTTCAACAGACATGGAGCTGCATACCAAATACTGTAGACCTCTAAGAAACACATACTCTGTAAGGTAGCATGAGTTCCTGTAAAATAATGGAACAATACTGCCCCCTTTTGTGGGAATATTTATTTGATGCAAATTCATTACAGATATAGTAACACAACAAAGGAAAATAAAGAAGACCTGAAAATTCAGAAACCAGAAAAAAATGTGAAACCATGCTGTCAGAGTTATGTAGATTGGGATTTTTGTCCACCTGAAATTTAATTCAGAATAATTGAAATTAATTACAGTGAGGTGTAATTCTACCATGTTCGTATTCTTCAGTTTCAGTTCAACACTTTTTACTACCCTATGCTGCTAATTTTACTTAGAAAATATTCAAATTCTTATTCTATCTCTGGGTTGTCAGTATCTGCATGTTTTCTTAATAAAGAATAAACTGCTAGTCATGCACAGAGTGAAACAGCAATCACGATGGAAAATGAATCATTCCAGCAAAGATTTTCGATTTTTTCACTTTGTTTCACCAATGCTTTTGTGCCAATATTTACTTTTGAAGGGGGTGGTGGTGGCGGGGCGTTGGTGCTATGTCCATCAACAACATATACAATTAAAAACTTAAGTATCATCAAATTATATAGATAAAAAAGTTAGTTGGATTGAACTTTATTGTTATTACAAGTTATTAGTTATTAAAGAAGGATGAGAAACATAATAGCCTCAACACAAAGAGATGCAGTACCATCACCCTCCAGCATATGGCCCTGCAGTCTAGCCTCTCTGAAGCCCAGAACGTCATCTCTGTATATGTGAAATAAGAAAACATTTGCAGCACATTTTCCAATTCTTTCACATTTTGTAGCATATGGTAAACGGACTGGTTCTTATGTTGCACTTTTCAACTCTACTTTGAGCACTAAAAGCACTTTATACAACATACCTCATTCACCCATTCACACACATTCATATATTCATACGGAGCAGCTACCAACCCTCCAATTAGTAGGTGACCTGTTCTACCTCCTAAGCTACAGCCACTCCATAGGGGATATGACCCTTTGGTGTAATCCTGATGTATTGAGAGTTGAAGTCTCAGGATGCAGATTTGAAGTTTCTTGGTAAAGCCTCTTCTTTGATTCCTGTTTGTCCACAAAAGAGTTAAGCTATCTAGGTGACTGCTAATGTACACCGTCAAAAAAGAAAAGAAAGAAAAAAGAGGGAGTGAGAGCAGACTGAGGGAAGCCAGCTTTTGAGAAATTGCTTTCAAAAGAAAGGTAAGCTGACTTCCAACTAGCTAACTTACAAACGGATTGGCTATTAGCAGTTGTTAAAGACAGTGAGCCAGTGTATTGTATTGGTGAGTACATTAGTGTTTATCAAGGGCCATAGTGCAATGTAACATGTAATATATAATTTGATTAATGACACTTCAGCTATTTTATTTCAATAGTGCCAAATCACAACAAACAGTTGCCTCAAGGCGCTTTATATTGTAAGGCAAAGACCATACAATTATTACAGAGAAAACCCAATAATAAAAACAACTTCCCACAAGCACGTGGAGACAGTGCGAAGGAAAACACTCCCTTTTAACTGGAAGAAACCTCTGGCAGGACCAGGCTCAGGGAGGGGCAGCCATTTGCATGACCAGTTGGGGGTGAGGGGAGGCGACAGGACAGAGCACATGCTGTGGAAGAGAGCCAGAGATTAATAATAACTCATGATTAAATGTGGAGTGGTGTAAACAGAAGGAGTGAAAAGAATTTAGTGAAAAAGAAATACTCAGTGGGAAGCCCCCCAGCATGGATTATATATTAGGTATAGAGACACAAGAAAAACACACATTCTCCTGTTTAATATTGTGTGTTCTCTAGAAAATGTACTTGGGTATAGTACTTAATATAACATTATCTTACTGGTGCAGTCAGACCATTACCTGTACAGGAATATGTACTGAAGTGAGGTGAGGGAAACATTGTGGAGGATGTGAATAGGGGTGATATAGCAAAGGGTTCTTGAACTCACAGGAAGGGAACATTGCATTTGTTGTCAGATGCCTCCAAAAGCTCGAAGACAATAACCTTCTAATGATACTGTGTTTGAAACCCACAGTACCCCAGACTCTTGTACATCTGCAGTGTTTTGGCCATTCTCCATAAGAGATCCGTCACATCTCTGGCACACTCTGTTTTCCATGATCAGTTATATTTGTAATGGGGAAGACTTTAGGACTCAGGGAATAGAGGGGAAAGTATAAACGCAGAAGTGGGAGCAGGTGTTCACACTTCTCCTCTGTGCTGACCTGGAAGAGTGGTGGTAAACAAATAGTTGCGGGATGTTGTGAAGTGTGAAAAGAGGAGGGCCAGAGAATTTGGTTGCCATTTAAGTACCCTGGGAATATGCTGCCCCTCTGTAGCGATTAAGTCATTGTAACAGGATACTAAAACCACACTGTGTGGCAAGCCTATCACTCAGTTTAAGGCCTTTTATAATGAACTCGGTGTGAACTGGGTCTGGTAAAATATTATCGGGCAATGTGCACTCCCTGAGTGGAGGCTGCTAACTGGTAGGAAGCTGACCTGGTAAAGGTGTTTTAGGATGTAATGGTTTGCTGTGTATAGTATAGTATAGTATAGTACAGTATAGTATAGTATAGTATAGTATAGTATAGTATAGTATAGTATAGTATAGTATAGTATCTTTAAGTCTGATGTCATTTCTGGGTCCAAATGCTCCTAAATAAACAGCAATGGCATAACCAATGACTGTTCACTATTAAAATTGATTGTAACATTCCTTATCATCTGCAGCCATTTCCGCTTCTCTTTCTCATCGGTAAAATGACAGCTGAGTGTGGTTTTTTTTTAGTTGGATCAGTTAAAACAACCAGGGACACAGCATTGCGGTATATTGATCACATGACAGTTTGGACCAGGAAATGGAATTCTACGTCATCACTTAACAACCGTATAGTATAGTATAGTACTGTATAGTATAGTATAGTATAATATAGTACAGTATACAGTGGCTTGCAAAAGTATTCATACCCCTTGAACTTTTCCATATTTTGTCACATTACAACCACAAACATAAATATATTTGACTGGAATTTAATGTGAAAGACCAACACAAAGTGGTATACAATTGTGAAGTGGAACGAAAATTATACATGATTCAAAACATTTTTACAAATAAAAAAACTGAAAAGTGTGGTGTGCAAAAGTATTCAGCCCCCTTTTCTCTGAGTGCAACCAATTGCATTCAGAAGTTGCCTGATGACTGCTAATGACTAAAAAGAGTCCACCTGTGTGTAATCTAATCTCAGTACAAATACAGCTTTTCAGTTTTTTATTTGTAAAAAATGTTTTGGATCACTTTGTGTTGGTTATGTGTAATGTAGCTAATCTAGTGTCTCTGTTCAGTGGTAAGCATGAGTTGTTTTGCATATTAGGGCTGTATATACAGATACAGCCCCTTAAAATGGCTGTAAAATGGCCAGCTGGTCCTTTACAGCAGTGGTCCCCAACCTTTTTTGAGCCGCGGACCGGTTTAGTGTTAGAAAATATTTCCACGGACCGGCTTTTAAGGTGTGGCGAATAAATACGTCAAAATAAATGATACGACCATAACCAAGTGTGATATTTTCTACGTATAATAATAAAAAACGGGAATCCACTTTGTATTCGTATGCAACTCTATCAGCAGCGTTCTCGTAACATCCCGCCTCAACATGAATAACAGGCTCTCTGCCCACAGCGCTCCCTGGTCAGCTGTTAGAGCCATGGTAAAACATGCCTTCAAAATAAGATACACCGCAAAAACAAATACAGTAGAAATCACCTCAGTCGGATTCAAATGGCCCAGTTTGGGGTCTATTATCGAATTTCGCTGCAATGGCTTCTGCTTCATCTATGAATTTGCTTCTGCAAATTTTATAATCTGAAATTTTACTCGTTAGTGCAAGTTTGTAGCTTACACTTGCCACGATTGTCCCCGGTGAAATGAACTGATATAAACACTAAAACAATTTCCAGGCGTTGTTAGTGTGTGTGTAGTTGTGCACGAACGAGCCGATGCATGGAAGTGGGCGGACAGGAGCTGAGGAGGGTTTTAGCGCAAAACTCATCCAGTTTATGCGATCACATTTAACTGGAAATTTATTACAATGGGACCAGATTTTTCATCCGAGGTAGGTCAATATCCGACGGATTTATGTGATGATTTTATTGGAATTAATGTTAGGAAAAATCAGGACCTGCAGATGCCATCCAACTAGAGCGAAAACCCGATTTGTGCGACTTCGACTTAGGTGATTTTTACTGTATAAAGCGCATGAAAAATACAACTCACCATAACACTGAATCAGTGTAAGCCCCCTGAGCTTGTTTCTCTGATACTCATTTTTGCTGGCTTCTGGTTTGACTGGGTTCGGCCGATTTCACATGGAGCGTGGCTGCAGAGCCGCGGTGTCAAGCGCTGGAGAGTCAGTTTGATGGCTGGGTCTACCTCACTGCTATCCCCGGTGTTGATAAATAAAAATGGTAAATGGACTAGTTCTTACATAGCGCTTTTCTACTCTTGTTGAGCACTCAAAAATTTAAAGAAGCGTTATGTAGGTCAACCAACCGATTTCGTTAGACAGGCCCGAAGCTTCTGGGTTTAATTTTAGCGGTGACGTATCATGTGAGCAGAAACGTCTTGACACGTCAAGAGGAAGTCATGGAGGGAAGTAACGGAGCGAATCCGCCCATTTTTCAAAATAAAATATAGTTTAGGCACAGATAATAATTAAAACGGAAATAATTTAAGTTATTTATTCTTTATGTGCGGCCCGGTACCAAATGTCCCACGGCCCGGTACCGGTCCACGGCCCGGGGGTTGGGGACCTCTGCTTTACAGGACCATGGCTGATCCTTGGCTGGTCCTCAGCTGGTCCTTGACCATACTGAGATTCCCGGCTTGTGATGTGGATAATGTAACCACAAGCAGTGATGGCCCTAAGCAGCAGTTAGAAAAAGTGTTGCCGGTGTATCCACCAGGGTGAACCAGGGTGAACAGTGATAATGGAAGTGCATTCATTTACTGCCCCCTTCTGTATCAAAGTGCAACAAGTATTATTCGCCCCCCCCCCCCCCCACCCCCCTTTTTTTTTTTTGCCCGAACCTTAAACCCTTCCATCGTTTCAATTTTTTTTTTTTTTGGGGGGGGGGGGGGTCACTATCAAAGGCACACTACTTTAGAAGTTTGGCTAGTTTTCTTATATTATAAATCTTCTGGGTTTGCGTCCAGGTTTTAAGGGATAAATTAGTGAATGGGTTGGTCCTGTCCAGGAGGTATTCAGTTAGTGCATTACCTGAAATAATCACCTAAATAGGGATCCTTGAAATCACCAACTCAAATTCCTTCCACCAGGCAGAATATCTAGGGTCGCACATAAGAGGTCTGAGCTTAGCAGCATAGTAATATTCTAACAGGCATGAAAGCCCCATTACTCCATATTCCTTCTTGAGCTGTAAAGTTTTTTTTATTTTTATCTTGTTTTTTTTTGTCATTGCATATGTACTTAGATAAAAGTTTGTCCCATTCTGTAAATTGCTGGACTGTTACCTCTACCAGTAGATTATGAAAGAACAACAAACTGAGAAGTTAAACTGTAAGAAAAACTAAGAAACACAACCAGAGATATAACAAAATACAACACTTCACCAAAAGAACTCAAAACACCGGGCCACTGACCCAACACACAACAGCAGCAGTTGTTTTACATGCAGGTGGTCTGCACACGCACCGTCAGTGCAGAGGCACAGCTACTACCGAGATGGTGAACTCAAGTGGAGCGAAAGGAAACGTTTTTCTAGCATCCAAATCAGAAGCGCTTGTTCCTGTAACCACCTTAAAACCTTTACCTGGAAACAGCTGGAGGTCTTTCATCAACCACCTGATAAGCAAGTCTTAACCTGAAGAAAAGAGAAATTTGTAGCTGCTCCACCCACTGCTGTTTGTGTCACACAGTGAAACATCTGCAGTAAATCTATGGAAGCTAAAATTTGTAGATGAACTGTCAATAAGACAAAAGTATTTCTTATCTGATTACTCAATTAATCGATGGAAAAATCGATAGAATACTCGATTACTAAAATACATTGGACAGTGATATATATTGAATAACACTTTGACGGTTCATTGCCCGTTGGGATAAACCTGCTGAACTCTACTCTAACAAGGCACCAATTTCTGTGGTGGAGACACTGAACTCAAAGATGCTTACAGTCAGCTCAGTCCGGACCTGCAGCAATGTCTAGCCAAACAACAGATCAGCTTCTGTTACAACCCTTCTACTGCACCACATTATGGTGGAGTATGGGAGAGTGAGATCTATTCAGCCAACATGGCACTTTATACTACCCTTGGTTCAGAGGCAGTCACTTTAGAAGTTCAATTTAGACAGTCCTCATTGAAATTGAGGCCATCCTCAATTCTAAATCCCTCAGATATGTCTCAGCAGACATTTCAGACCTTGATCCTGTGACCCCCAATTGCTTAGCCCAATGGCTAACCCCAGGTTGTGTATCCCAAGTCTGAGCTCCTGAGCAAGATTGAAACACAAGTGCTGGCCAACAGATTCTGGGCAGCCTTTGTAAAAACCTACTTGCTTGGACTGCAAACCAGAGGGAAGTGGCAAAATTCCTCACCAGACATCCGAGTTAGAATGATGGTGATGCTGGTTGACCTCCGTTACCTCGGTCAATATAGCTGATTGGGAGAGTGGTCAAGGTATTACCAGGACCAGATGGGCTGGTGAGAACAAATGAGGTGCAGATGAAGGACCAGACCTATCACCCACTTACTAGTGCTCCCAGAGATAACAGACCAAGAGGACAACTCTGACGAGCAAGGTGGACAATAAGTCGGCCTTACCGTGGAGCAAATTTGGACTGAAATTTGGGGGCGACAATGTTGAAAAGATGGCATGCTTCCATGATGGCAAGTAAGCATGCTCTAGGCAGGCAGCAGCAACTTAGTAGTAAGCTATAATTCTGAGGTTGAGCGCTGCAGTGGAAGCTGAAGTGGACTGTGTTGAAGGAATCTTATGTGTGTAGTGCATGTCATTGCTGCAGACGTGACTTATCCATTTAACTGCTCTATATTGTGCCTTTTTTATGAGAATTTCAGACTTGTAGGTGTGGCATTAGTGTTATAAAACTTATGGTTCACTTTGACAAGCTAAATGCTGGCTGTGGTTTGGCTAACTTGGGATGTTGTTCTTTTTATGCCAATATTCTGTAAATACTTTCTGTCCATGATTCCTCCAAAGACGACCGTGAATTGTGTTAAAATCACACCAGGCCAAGAGAGTGATATTTGGACTGGGGTTTGGAAGTCCTGTTATATCCTCCCTATAAAGGGTTAACTACTGCTAATAGCTAAACCATTTGTACCTGTTAAGAAAAGAAAGAAAGAGAAAGCAAACCGAGGTAAATGAGCTGTTAAAAATTGCATTTCAAAAGAAAGTTAAGCAGACTAACACCTAACAATACATAATGATACGTCTTAGAGTAAAACACACCGTGAACATTCCAAAAAAACCAAAAAGCCTTTTGTTGTTTGTTGTGAGAGCTTGTAAATCAAACATAAATGAGTCATCAAAGTCTTCATCTGAATGACAACAGACAAGAAAAAATAAAATAAAAGGGACACTTTAACTCAGGTTCTTCATCCATCCATTCTCTTCTGCATTTATTGGTTTTTTAATGTTTTTTTGTTTATCTTTTAAGTGGGTTGTATCATAAAAACAAAACAAAACAAAAATCCCCCCAAAATTTTCTGGTTTCCATCACAGCCCGATCTGTCTTTTGAAAATTACAGTATTGAGATATAATCTTCTTTCCACATATTGATTTCTTACCAAAGGCTGATAGAGAAGGGTGACTGTACTCATGAGGACACAATTAGACTTTGAACTTAGGTCAAAAATACTATTGTTGACAAAAAAACTTATTACTGAAAATTGACTCAGACTGATATATGAAGGTATTCAGCACATAATTAAAGTCATAGGATTTTAAAATTATTATTTATTTATTTAATTCATTTATTTATTACACATTTTTGCCAACAGGTCTGATGGATTACTTTGTATAATTTTCCTTCCTTTACTTCTTCCTTTCCTACATCTGTTCATTAAAAACACAATTTCAGTTTCAGTATTTCCTTTCTATGATATTTTTACTTGAATGCATTTCAGAGAGAAACACAATTTCAAGATGCAAACTTGAATACAATATAATATGATTTAATAAAGTATGTTTTTGTAAATTATTTTGTAAATTAATAGTAATAAAGTAGTTTCATTAGTTTCAATTCAGCACATCTAATTAAAATGCCATTTACATCAGTAAAAACATATATATGTGTGTTCTGCAACTTTTATTTGTAATGATCTGAATGTTTTCTTCTTCATTTCTTCACGTTTACTTCCTGGAAAATTGTTGTTGCTTCAGTGTTTTGACGTGACAAAAAACCAAAATGTCACTGATTCATAACTAACCTTAACAAACATTGGTGAAACCTCAGCCACACCCTGTGTTAGCTGTTTATAAAGATGGAGCAGCTGAACACCTGCTGCATCCAGACACCTGGTACAACAGTTAAGCTGCTCGTCTTATTCTTGTAGCTCTTATTTACCTTAATATTTTAGCATTTACATTTACAGCATCCATCCATCCTTTTATAACCAAAAACTGTTCAGATTGACTGTTTTAAGTCTGTAGATTAACTGCAGGACCAACAACATGATTCCAGCCTTCCTCTTCCTCCTCTTCCTCTCAATGACAGCCATTTCTCTGGTAAGTTTGACTCTTTCAACAAAATCATTATCATGTTAAACGCTGCCTGCTGTTCTGTGAAAGCCAAGCAATTCTCATGTCAGTCTGACATGGTGGTACCAATGTTGAGCATTTTAAGCATTTTCAAACAATATATTTTACTTAATAAAATCTGTCAGTGTGATTTCAAATGTTATTAAAAGTAAGTAATTTTTAAAAAAAAATTTGTGTTGCAGAGGGCTGCTGTCATTAAAGATCCAAGTGGTGAGTTGAATGAGAAGCGATCTCATAGATGCTGAAACAAAATCTTTCTGTTAATCTGAGAGATGAAATGATCAAAGCTAAACTGCTGTCCTCTTGTTCCCTCAGATAAGTCTTTGGGGGCCTCAGAAATCATTGAAAAAGTCAACGCTGGCTCATGTAAGTGAAATAATACAACATAATACAACTCTTCTGGCTGAACTATAATTACTGAATGATAATTAAAAAAAAAAAAATCCAGAGCTGAACCAGCTGACTGGTTGACAGTCTGCCAGCAGTCAGAATGATGAATTAATCACTTTCTCATCTTCTCTGATAGTTAAATGTGTTCTTTGTGCTTTCATCCATTAAATATTGTGAATATGTATCTAAAGAAACCAGATTAAGCTCTGCATAAACATCTGTAGTTCAATTTTTGTTTTTTAAAATCATTTTACGAAACATTAAAATATTTACAAGAAAATGAGAATTTCAACTGATAAAGAAAACATTCATCACAAACTGGTTTTAATGTCAATCAAACCAGTAAAAATCTCATTTACATTCTGGGTTTGAATATTCATCCACTCTGTTTGTTGTGTTGCAGCAAAAAACCTGGTTCATGGTGACATTGTTCCTGTTACAACCAGGAATGCTGATCCATGCACAGCCATTGGCTGCAAATGGCCTAAAACTGGATCCCATGTCTACATACCTGTCTCCATATCCTCTGTATACTGTAAGCAGTGCAAAATGTACCCGTTAAACTGTAACTTTAATGCTTTCCCCCCTGAACAGTTGAGTTGTTGTTAAATGTTTGCTTTATAATGGAACAAGAAAAAAACAACAAAAAAACCAGACCTGGAAACATGAGTTCTTAGGCTGGAAGAAGAAATATGATTTTTTTTTTCTGATACTATAACTAAACCTTTCAAGTCAGCATGAACCTTGTTTAGTTTAAGCTTGAACAACAAAAAATAAAACCCTAAATATTTGAAGTGCAAAAATACTGCCTTGATAAACTATGCCCCCAGGGAATTTGAAATTTAAAAGTCACTGTTAAACATTATTTTTTTAATCAAGTTTTTAGTTTTGGGCATGTCCCATGATGGAAACAGAGATGGATTGGCATTTTTGTAGTCTCAAAGGACTTGATACTACAAAGCACATTCAGCCATCCATGCAGCACTTTGTTACATGACCTTTAAGCACTTGATCTCTCTCACATCAACACCACAGCTAGTTTAGACTCTCCAGTTAACCTTTTTGCTGATCCTGTCAGTCTGATCGGACTTCAGAAATCATCATTTGTTAGTAATGCTGTCTATGTTGCTGAGATGAAACAGCTGATAGGTTTGTGCAGCACTTTTTGTAATAGAATAGAATGCCTGTATTTGTCATTATACAGAATGTACAATGTAATGCTGGGTATCTCATAAAACACATGTAACAGATTCAGTTTTTAACTTTATTTAACACCTAAAGCATAACTAAAAAGAAAGGTGATACATTTGCAAATTTCACAAACTTGAAATAACTTCCACATGACCAGTACTGAGCTCTGTGTTTACCAGCTAAGATAAGAAGCAAGTTTTAACAACTTGAAATGTTACTGTGGTTCAAAGAAGCTCCTCAGCAGACTCATATTTATTCCTGCAGCCACCCAAGAGCGCAACATCATCATCAATGCCCTGGTGACCTTCCATGAGTCCACCTGTATTCGCTTCGTTTGGAAAACAGACCAAACCAATTCCATCAACTTCTTCTCTGGAGATGGGTGAGAGTACACTCACTGTAGTAATACTGAAAGGACTGACACACCCACACACTCAAAACCCTTTAGGAATGCAAATTAAGAAATTATTTTGTTGTATGTATTTCATATGTATCATCAAAATAGGTTCTTCATGCACCATCCTGTATTCACATTGTACAGTAAAATGTCCAGTGTTATCATATCCTACGGTACATTATGAAATGAATATTGTTGCATCAGTGGATAAATTGCATTTTAATTAACTAGTCATATTTCATGCACTATTTAGTCCACTGATTCCATTTTTCAACTGTGAAAGTGGGACATACCAGTAAAAGTTTTAGACTCACTGGGTGTAAAAGAAAATTTTCATCACTCAATTTTTTTTTCTTTTTTTAATGAGCTGATTAATATTTAAAAAGCAAAATATTAATATTAATATTTTGCTTTTATAAATTTTGAGGTTTTGTTTGTTTGCTTGTTTGTTCCTGAAACAAAAACTAGTTAAAAACAAAGGAGCAGGTTGTGTTAAATTATGATACTGTAGAGCCTCAATGTCAAAGTCAGATTTTCACATCGTGACTGTCATCCACTTGTTATTTGATCCTCTTCAATCCGGTTTTAAGAAGCAGCATTCTACTGAGACTGCTCTTTTGAAGGTCTATAATGACCTCCTGATGGCATCCGATGCAGGATTTTGCTCTGTCCTTGTGTTGCTTGACCTCAGTGCTGCTTTCGATACCGTTGACCATCGTATTCTTATAAATAGGCTAAAAACCTGGGCTGGTATCTCTGGCACAGCAGCTTTAGATTGGTTCTCCTCCTATTTCCTTGGAAGAATGTTTACCGTTAAGGCGGGCACATTTTGATCTAGTGTGGCATCCCTACCCTGTGGGGTCCCCCAAGGCTCCATATTGGGTCCTTTGCTGTTTTCAATTTATATCCATCCGCTAGCTGGTATCATTCAGTCCTTTTCAGGGATTTCTTACCATTTTTACGCTGATGACATCCAACTGTACTTGTCTATTAAACCTCACCAGTTAGATAGGTTATCTATCCTGGTTGACTGTTTATCCCAGATCAGTGCTTGGCTCTCTAGCAACTCTCTTGTATTAAATCCCGATAAGACCGAGACTTTGACTATAGCTCCTCCTGATAATTATCCTAGTATCACCCAGGCGACTGCTTCCTTTTGTTCACCTGCAAAGACTGCAGTTCGTAATCTCGGAGTATTATTTGAGTCCTCCTTGGGATTTGACTCACATGTAAGATCTATTGCATGCTCCTGTTTGTTTCATCTTCGGAATATTTCTAAACTAAGAACCCTAGTTTCCCCCTCTGATCTGGAAAAGGTTGTCCATGCATTTGTGTCATCACACTTAGACTACTGTAATGCCCTCTTTACCAGCTTAAATAAATCATCTGTATCCTGGCTTCAAGTGATACAAAATGCAGCTGCTAGACACTTAACTCGCTCTAGCAAACGAACACACATTACTCCTATTCTGTTCTCTTTACACTGGCTTCCGGTTACTTTTAGAATTCAATTTAAGATTCTTCTGCTTATATATAGAGCTTTAAATGGACAAGCCCCTGACTATTTATCTCAGTTGCTAGTTAAATACATCCCTACACGGTGCCTTCGATCAGAAGATCAAAATCTCCCCATGCACAAGATTAAGGACTAGAGGGGATAGATCTTTTCAAGCTATAGCCTCCAAGCTCTGGAACAACTTACCCCTTGAACTCCGCCTAGCTGACTCTGTCGTTTGTTTTAAAAAACAGTTGAAAACTTTTTTGTTCAATCAAGCTTTTCATTAATTACTCTCATTGCATTGTCTTTTTAATCTGTTGTCTTATTGCTGTTTCTCTTTTAATGCAAAGGTGTAATTCGTTTTTATATTGATTGTTTTGTACAGCACTTTGTGACTTTTTTGTCTGTGAAAGGCACTTTATAAATAAACTTTACCTTACCTTATTTTTGGTAGCTTAGCTTTAACATGAATAGCATGAATGTGTAGTACTGGGGTAAAAGGCACTCGACCTATTTGACTTTGTTTTCTTTAATGATGTTACTGTGTGTGTCAGGTGTTATTCATATGTGGGCCGTCAGAGCCAAGCGCAGTTAATCTCCCTACAAAGAAATGGTTGCTTGTACCTGTCGACAGTGCAGCACGAGGTTCTTCATGCTCTGGGCTTCCACCACGAGCAGGTCCGCTCTGACAGAGACCAGTATGTGAGGATTCTCACTCAGAACATCTTTCCAGGTCAGCTCAACTACACAAAGCTTTGGTAACACTTTACATTAAGACACAGAAAAGCTCAGTTATCCAGGAACAAGAGAGGAATGGATCAGAAACAACCTGATGGCTAACAAGTCATGCATCATTACTTTCTTATCAACTTCTCATAATAATACCAGCATCTGTGAAATACTGTAAATTTGTCAATAATTAGATGATATGATTTTACACCAAACAAGCTACTTCAAGCTATCTATGACTGTGTTGCTACAAGTCACAAAACATCATTCTAAGTTGTTATTCAGTTGTTTGGGTTTTTTAAAACTATTATTTACTGCTTATGTGACATCAAGAAAACTGAAGAATCATACATTTTTCTTCCTTAAGAGTAGATCTTACAGAATTCTCACATTGATATACAGAACATTGATTTACATTCACATAGCAGAATGTTCAATTTCATGCTCTTTTATGCCACATTAGACAAATAACTTCCTTAAAATGTAATAATGAGTTTGACTGTGTGGAAACATTATACAGGTGATTTTCTCTCACTTTCATTAGAATTCTCCTACACAATTCTCCTCCTACATAACAGCAGATTTTTCATTTGTGTTGATGGTAACTTTAGTTAACAGGAAAGTGAGCCTTCAATTGTTCAGTGTTATTCCAGTGTTGGCTGCATCATTCAGTGGTTTTTGTTTTTGCTTTCCTTTCTCTCTCCTTTCGGGGTCCAGGATGGGGCACAGTCCTTTTTTACAGTAATGTAAAGTTTACAAGTAATACTTAATCTGTGTAATCCCAGGCTCAGCTGATACAACACTTCAGTCCAAGACAACAAGATGGCGCCGGTGAGGTCAACAGCCGTCGTACCTGCTCCTACGCTTTGTTTGTATTGTAGCGATTCTCTTAGTTAGAGAGCGTGTTGATGTTGTGGGATTTCGGACTGTTCGGGAGGTTCGTGAAGGCAGCATGGAGAGAGAGAAAAGACCGAGAGCTTGCCTGTGTGTGTGTGTTGCTGTTCCGTTGTTGTTGTTGTGGTTGGCGTGGCTGTGGCCTACAGCAGCCGTTTTTCTGCAAATAAAGACGACCTTTGTTGTGAACATCGCCGACTGTGGAAGTGTGTTTACAACGTTACATTGGTGTCAGAAGTCAAACTGCTAACCGTCGGCTAGCCCTGCTTCGGCTACCTCAGTTGACAGCCTGCGCTAACTATGGCAGCGCAGCGAGATGTGGCCGGGGCCCGCCCGAAGATCAAGAGAGAGGCTATGGACAGTGACTTTGGGGGCACGCTGGGTCCTGAGGGAGCGGACAGTGCCGGAGAGTGTTTGGCCCGCCTCAGACGGACTGCCAGAGGCCTGGCGGCCGCCGCTGCCTTTAGCCCATCGACTGCAGGAATATACGCGGGCGCGGAGACGCCCGCCCCGAACAGCGCGGGGCCCGTGCTTGGCGATAGTGGCGCCCGGCCCTGCCAGGCAAATGTGAAAACCCCCAAGTACTCCGGTAAGGCTGACTGGGAGGCCTTCCATGCTCAATTTGAACTGTTAGCGCATGCTGCGGCCTGGTCCACAGACACTAAAGCACTCCAGCTAGCCTTGTGCCTCACTGACGACGCTTTGGCGTGCCTGCTGCTGCTTAGCCCAGCGGAGAGGGGTGACTACAGGGCTCTGGTTGGTGCTCTGCAGCGGCGGTTTGGGCAGTGTGGCCAGCCTGCTGTCCTGCGGTCCGAACTGACGAGTAGACGGAGACAACCGGGTGAGCCGCTTCGCGCTTTGGCTAATGACATTGAGATGCTAGCGAAGAAAGCATATGCCCACATGCCCATCGACGTGCAGAACGAGCTGGCCAGAGACCAGTTCATCCGCGCCATTATCCCTGGTGAGCTGCGCATCCAGACTCAACTTTCCCACCCCCGCAATCTGCACGAGGCCCTGGAGATGGCCTTGGAGAGGGAGGCCGTGGTGGCTTCTGCGGGGTGCGACCATAGCGAGTATGACCCGGTGGTGAGGGCTGCGGTGCCGGAGGCCCCGGGCCAGGGGGTGCCAGCTTGGGCGGCCGAATTGACCGAACTGGTTCGAGGCGTGTCTCTACAATCTTCACGCCGCGGTGCTCGTCCTCGCCGAGACCCTCCTGTTTGCTGGACGTGCGGACAGCTGGGCCACATCAGCGTGCGATGCCCAGACCGTGCCGGTGTTCAGGGAAACGCCTCAGGGCCTGCGTAGGCGGGACGGCGCAGGCCCCTTCTTCTGTGTCCCAATCCGCCGGGGCGCCGGTGGACAGAGCCCAACGGTACAGCTGGGGGTGCGGGGCTCAGCTCCCCCCAGAAGCAGACGACAGCACAGAGTCCGCGAGGGTGGTGGGCTGGACGCGTGCAGGGGATTTTTGTCACATCCCCATCACCCTGGCAGGGGCTCCGTGCACAGCTCTGGTCGACACTGGCTCCACTGCGACCTTGATGAGACCTGACGTGGTGCCGGTAGGAACCCAGTTGGAACCAACTACAGTAAAACTGCGTACAGTGACTGGTGAGTTAGCCCCGATGTTGGGAAAAGGACTGGTCCCTATTCAGGTGGGGGGCCTGGGAGTGAACTTGGAGGTGTGGGTGGCAGCGGTGCAGGACGTTTGCATATTAGGCCTGGACTTTCTGCGGGCCTCACAGAGTGTCTTAGACCTGGGGAATAACACGCTGACCTTTCCAGGGGGCCCCATGGTTGACCTGGTGCGCCCCGCACAGGCCCCGAACCTACACCCGCCAAAGTCGAGAGCAGCGGGGGTGCACCATGAGGCACACCTTCCGCCCCCCGATCTACCCCCCTGCACCCCTGTCCCCTGACCCTGATTTAGCCACCGTGGTGGGTTCTCCTGCCTCAGACCAGCACACTGTAATGGGGGAGGGGGATAGACTGGCAGTAGTGAGGGACATATGGACACGTAGCTGCCAAGATTTAGATCATCCACAGCGGGAGGAGCTGTGGCAGGTGCTGCTGGAGTTCAAGGACATTTTTGCTCTGTCAGAAGACGAGGTAGGCTTAACTCACCTCCTGCAGCACGACATTGACACGGGAGATGCACGGCCTGTGAAGTCACGCCCTCGCCGCCTCCCCCTGGCGCATCAGGCTGCGGCTGATAGTGCGATCGGGGAGATGCTCAGGGCTGGCGTCATTGAACCCTCCGACAGCCCCTGGGCCTCGGGGGTTGTGATGGTTAAAAAGAAGAAGAGCCCCAAAATGAGATTCTGTGTCGATTTTAGGCCGTTGAACAGTGTGACTAAGAAAGACTCATACCCGCTGCCCCGCATCGATGAGTGCCTGGATTTGGTTTCCGGCTCTTCCTGGTTCTCCTCGCTGGACCTGCGTAGCGGGTATTGGCAAGTGCCCCTCAGCCCCGCAGCCAGACCAAAGACTGCTTTCAGCACAGGCAGGGGGCTGTGGCAATTCCGTGTTCTCTGCTTCGGCCTATGCAATGCGCCGGCCACGTTTGAAAGGTTGATGGAAAAGGTGCTGGCCGATATTCCCCGACAGGAATATTTGGTCTACTTGGACGACATCCTGGTCCACGGAAGTTCCTTCGAGGCAGCTCTGGCATCCCTGCGGCAGATTCTACAGCGGATAGCGGCAGCGGGCCTGAAACTCCACCCTGATAAGTGCTGCTTTATGAGGAAAGAGCTGGAGTTCCTGGGACACAAAATCGGGGGTGAGGGTATCAGTACGCTGGAGGAGAAAGTGCAGGCGGTGAAGGACTGGCCAACCCCCACAAACTTGAAGGACTTAAAGAGCTTCCTTGGTCTGGCGTCCTACTACAGGCGGTTTGTAAGGGGGTTCTCCTGTATTGCTGCGCCCCTGTTCCGCCTGCAGAAAAAGGATAGTGACTTTGACTGGTCAGCAGGATGTGAACAGGCTTTTGAGCGGCTGAAAAACGCCCTAACAGAATCTCCCACCCTCGCCACCCCGGCCCCCAGTCTGCCGTTTATTCTAGACACAGATGCCAGCGATGTCGGAATGGGGGCAGTGTTGAGCCAGGTGGGGCCAGCGGGGGAGAGAGTGGTGGCGTACTTCAGCAGAACCTTTAATAAGGCTGAACGACGCTACTGTGTGACGCGAAGGGAGCTCCTGGCCATAGTACGGGCAATAAGTCACTTCAGGTACTACCTTTGTGGCCTGCCCTTCACTGTCCGGTCAGACCATTCAGCCTTGCAGTGGCTAATGGCGTTTAAGGAGCCAGAGGGGCAGATTGCACGCTGGCTGGAGGAATTAGCGCCATACGTCTTCGAAGTGAAGTACCGAGCGGGGGCTCACCACGCCAACGCAGATGCCATGTCCCGCCGCCCCTGTGCTCCAGCTGGTTGCCGGTACTGCGAAAAGCGGGAAGCCCGGGAGGAGAAGCTCCGGGCTGGGGGAGAGCATGATTCCGGGTGTAGCGGAGGTGAGCTGGCCTGCAGAGTGGCACAGGTGATTGACCCGCTCGAGTGGAGAGCGCAACAGGAGCAGGATGTTGACCTCCGGCCAGTGCTACAATGGGTGGAGTCTGGTCAAAGACCGCAGTGGAGCGGAGTGGCTGGATACTCACCTGCAACTAAAGGACTGTTTGTGAAATTTTCAGCTCTCCGAGTAAAGGACGGAGTGCTGCAGAGAGCCTGGAAGGAGCCAGCTACGGGGGAGGAGAGGTGGCAGGTGGTGGTCCCCAGGGCCCTGAGGGAGGCAGTTTTGAAGGCCTCCCACGGAACCGCCGGGGTGGGGCATTTTGGAGTTTCCAAAACCCTCCGGCAGAGTTTCTACTGTCCCACAGCTTCCTCCACTTTTGCACCCCATCCCAGATCAAAAGCGGGGTGCTGCAGGACAGCAGACACAGCCCCAAGTGTCGTCTACAAGGGGGCTGCAGAGGCAGAGAAGACCCCCAGGTCACCTCAGAGACTTTGTACGGGATCCCTCGGGGCGAGGGATTTAGTGAGGGGGGGGCAATGTAGCGATTCTCTTAGTTAGAGAGCGTGTTGATGTTGTGGGATTTCGGACTGTTCGGGAGGTTCGTGAAGGCAGCATGGAGAGAGAGAAAAGACCGAGAGCTTGCCTGTGTGTGTGTGTTGCTGTTCCGTTGTTGTTGTTGTGGTTGGCGTGGCTGTGGCCTACAGCAGCCGTTTTTCTGCAAATAAAGACGACCTTTGTTGTGAACATCGCCGACTGTGGAAGTGTGTTTACAACGTTACAGTATATATTAGGTTTAGCTCTAATTTTGGACTTTATAATTCCGCCTGCTCTGTGTCATATCACGTATGACAGACAGACTCTTTTTAATATCAGAATACAGCACTCTGGCTGTATTCTGACACCTTTTTCTCCCGACCCGACTTGGCCTCGGGAGATACTGCGTTTCCAGTGGGCCAGCTCAAACAAAGGACGGACCAGGTCACGGACAAGGCCCCGAGGGAAAAGAGCCGGCGTAAGAGAGAGGCTGAGGCGCAGAGCGCACCAAACGCCACTGCCGAGCATCCTGTTGGCTAATGTCCAGTCACTGGATAACAAGCTGGACGAACTCAGGGCCAGGATACAGTTTCAGAGGGACATAAGGGACTGCAACATCATCTGTCTCACGGAGACATGGCTGACTCCCCTCATACCGGACCACGCCGTACAGCCGTCGGAGTTCTTCAGTGTTCATCGCACGGACAGAACGAGTGAGTCTGGAAAATCAAGAGGAGGAGGTGTGTGCCTAATGATTAATAACAACTGGTGTGACAGTAGGAATGTTGTCCTTCTGAAACAATCATGTTCACCTAACCTGGAGCTCCTAACCCTGAAATGCCGTCCCCACTACTTGCCCCGCGAGTTCACTTCGGTCATCTTCAGCGCCGTCTATATTCCACCTCAGGCGGACACAAACACTGCACTATCCGAGCTACATGAGGCGATTTCCACCTATCAGGCTAACCAGCGTGATGCGGCTCTCATCGTAGCCGGGGACTTTAACAGTGCAAACTTGAAAAAGGTGATACCGGAATTGATTCAACACATCGACTGCCCCACCAGAGGAGAGAGGACCCTAGACCACTGCTATTCTCCATTCAAAGATGGCTACAAAGCAAAGCCTCTTCCGCCTTTTGGGAAGTCTGACCACACCTCTGTTCTTCTCATGCCGAAATACAAACAACGGCTCAGGCAGGAACCCCCTGCTGTGAGAGAAGTGACACGGTGGTCTGATCAAACAGAGGCCGCTCTGCAGGGTGCGTTGGATTCAACCGACTGGGACATGTTTCGCAGCAGCGCGGGCGGAGACATCGAGGAGTTTACGGAAACTGTTGTGGGATTTATTGGGAAAGTTGTTGAAGACACTTCACTTAGGAGGACCATCAGGACTTTTCCCAACCAGAAGCCGTGGGTGGATAAATCTGTCCGCGACGCCCTGAGGTCCCGCACCGTTGCCTACAACTCCGGCCTCGCCTCTGGGAACATGGAGGACTACAAGGTTGCATCATACAACGTCCGCAGAGCGGTGAAAGAGGCAAAACATCGCTACGGCCGCAGACTGGAACAGCAACTACAACAGTCTGACCCCAGGGGACTGTGGCAGGGACTACGCACCATCACGGACTACAAAGCACCACACACACACCCGGTGAGTGCCGACGCTTCTCTGGCTGATGAACTCAACATCTTCTTTGAGCACTTTGAGTCGGGAAGCCGACAGCCCGCTGCGCTCCCGGCCGGAGGGGCGGAGACACTCACTGTGACGGAGCGCGACGTGAGGAGGGCGTTTAGACGTGTAAACACCAGGAAAGCGGCTGGACCAGACGGTATTAGTGGACGTGTCCTTAAGACCTGCGCTGACCAGCTGGCACCTGTGTTTACGCTGATATTCAACCTTTCACTGAAACTGTGTGTGATTCCCACCTGCTTTAAAAAGTCCATCATAGTCCCTGTCCCAAAGAAACCACACCCCAGCAGCCCCAATGACTTCAGGCCCATAGCACTCACCTCTGTGGTGATGAAGTGTTTTGAGAGACTCATCAAGACATTCATCACCTCCTCACTGCCCACCACCCTCGACCCACTACAGTTTGCATACCGGCCAGACAGATCCACAGATGACGCCATATCCTTCCTCCTCCACAAGACCCTTTCACACATAGACACTGGTAAGGGGAACTATGTGAGAGTGCTGTTTGTAGATTACAGCTCAGCATTCAACACCATAGTTCCCTCCAGGCTGGTCTCTAAGCTGCTGGACCTGGGCCTGGGCCCATCCCTGTGCAGGTGGGTTCACAGCTTCCTGACCAGCAGACTACAGGTGGTACGAGTGGGTCACCTCACCTCATCCTCCCTCACCCTCAACACTGGATCCCCCCAAGGCTGTGTGCTCAGCCCTCTGCTGTACTCACTGTACACCCATGACTGCGAGGCCACGTCAGAGTCCAACGTCATCATCAAGTTTGCTGACGACACTGCTGTTGTGGGACTAATCTCTCACAATGAGGAGACAGCCTACAGGAGAGAGGTCTCCCGCCTGGAGAACTGGTGCCAGGAGAACCACCTCCTGCTCAACGTCAGCAAAACAAAGGAACTGATCGTGGACTTCAGCAGGAAGCAGCAGAGGGACTACCATCCACTTGTCATCAGTGGTGCTGAGGTGGAAAGAGTGGACACTTTCAAATACCTGGGAGTGACCATCTCACAGGACCAGTCCTGGACTCATCACATAAACATCACTGTGAAGAAGGCCAGACAGCGTCTCTACCTCCTCAGGCGGCTGAGAGACTTCAAGCTCCCACTCAAGGTGCTCAGGAACTTTTACACCTGCACCATCGAGAGCATCATGCGTGGGAGCATCACCACCTGGATGGGAAACTGCACCAAGCAGGACTTCATGGCCCTAAAAAGGGTGGTTTGTTCAGCTGAACGGACCATCAGAACCACCCTCCCCAACCTGCAGGACATTTACACCAAGCAGTGCAGGCTGAGGGCCATGAAGATCCTAAAACAGCCCAGCCACCCCGGACACTCTCTCTTCTCCCTGCTCCCATCAGGCCGGCGTTACCGCTGCCTGAGGGCTAAGACTGAAAGGTTGAAGAAGAGTTTTTACCCACAAGCCATCCGTCTGCTCAACTCTGAGCCCTAACTGGACCATTATTGCATAGTGTAAATATTATAATTTAAAAAGTGTGTATAGTGTATAGTATATAGAGTATAGTGTATAGTGTGAATTACTTTTTTTTTTTTTTTTATTCTTCTTATTTATATGTGTGTGTATATAAGGTTGCAGGTACAAAATACATTTCACTGTGCATTGTACTGTGTATAACTGTGCATGTGACAAATAAACACTATCTTATCTTTATCTTATCTTAACATTGTTTTGAATATTTCTTTAGTTCCCACCTTGGCCTGAGCCTTTCTGTCATGTCCTGGGCCGGTGGCCCAGTGTTTTATGTTTTCTTGGTATGGTTTCCGTTTTCTCAGGTTGTTTTGTTATCTGTTAGAGTTGCCCTCAGGTATTTCTAGTCCCTCGTGTCTCTCTGTATTCTGTCAGGTTTGCGTCTCTGTTCCCTTGTCATACTTCCTGTTTTATTTTGATATTCATCCAGCCCGTCTGTTGTATTCAGTTTTGCTTCCCTCTGGTCTCGTCTTAGTTATCAGTGTCACCTGTGTTCCCACCTGTTTCCTCTTCCCTCATCAGCCCTTCTGTGTATTTAAGTCCTGCGTTTTCTATGCCTGTTGTCGCGTCGTTGATGTTGTGTGCCCGTGTGTTCCTGTGCTCCCTGTGGTTCCCCTTCGTCTCCCTTCTGAACGGTTTTTGTATTGTTTTTCCCTACATTAATAAACGCCTTTAGTTATGCCCATCTCCGGAGTCCTGCATGTTTGTCCTTCCTCGTCCGTTTCCTCCCCGGCCATGACAGAACGACGCGACCATACTAAAGACCTGGCTAGCTCCGGCTACTTCAACGGCACTCGTCTGGCGCTGGGGGGCCCAGCATTTCAGAACAGTGCCCGTCAGCGTCCTTCATCTGCGGCTCCGCTCACTGGCTTCCCCCTTCCACTGCAGTCGCGGCGGCCACGGAGGAGGGGGAGTTCCCGGCAGCATCGGTGGGGGGCCCCCCCAGACCCGAGCGGTATAACGCCGCGGATATTGTCACCGCGTCATGCGCAAACTACCGTCTCTGACCCCGCTGCTTTTCCCCTCCCTGAGGTGGCAAAGCAGACCATCATTCGGTGGGTGGACTCGTTGGTCTTTGAGCTGCTGTCTGACCCATGCGAGATTGAGCAGAAAGCTATCACAGCCAAACTGCAAGGGCTAGTGTGTGACCATCCTTGGCTGCTGGACTCTCTGCATGGGCTCGTGAAAGACTTTGTCATCACCACCCTTCATCCACAGCCAGCGCCACAGACCTCAGCTGTAGCGCCAGCTCCTCCTCAGTCGCAGTGTTCCCAGTCAGCTGTAGCTCCAGCTCCTCCTCAGTCGCAGTGTTCCCAGTCAGCTGTAGCTCCAGCTCCTCCTCAGTCGCAGTGTTCCCAGTCAGCTGTAGCTCCAGCTCCTCCTCAGTCGCAGTGTTCCCAGTCAGCTGTAGCTCCAGCTCCTCCTCAGTCGCAGTGTTCCCAGTCAGCTGTAGCTCCAGCTCCTCCTCAGTCGCAGTGTTCCCAGTCAGCTGTAGCTCCAGCTCCTCCTCAGTCGCAGTGTTCCCAGTCAGCTGTAGCTCCAGCTCCTCCTCAGTCGCAGTGTTCCCAGTCAGCTGTAGCTCCAGCTCCTCCTCCGTCGCAGTGTTCCCAGTCAGCTGTAGCTCCAGCTCCTCCTCAGTCGCAGTGTTCCCAGTCAGCTGTAGCTCCAGCTCCTCCTCAGTCGCAGTGTTCCCAGTCAGCTGTAGCTCCAGCTCCTCCTCAGTCGCAGTCTCAGACCCCTCAGTTAGCTCCAGCTCCCTCTGCTCACCCTGCTCCCGCTCCCTTGGCTCCAGCTCCCCCTGCACCCGTACCTGTTCCGCGGGTGGGGGCAGCCACGGACGGGCTGACCTCTGCACCCGTACCTGTTCCGCGGGTGGGGGCAGCCGCGGACGGGCTGACCTCTGCACCCGTACCTGTTCCGCGGGTGGGGGCAGCCGCGGACGGGCTGACCTCTGCACCCGTACCTGTTCCGCGGGTGGGGGCAGCCACGGACGGGCTGACCTCTGCACCCGTACCTGTTCCGCGGGTGGGGGCAACCAGGTCCAAGCCTTCGCATCGGTTTTCAGCGTTAGCAGCAGCAGCAGGGTCTCCCTCAGCCTCAGCTCTCCCTAGCTCTCAGTCTGTCTCCACGCAGTCAGCTCTCCCTAGCTCTCAGTCAGTTTCCACGCAGTCAGCTCTCCCTAGCTCTCAGTCAGTTTCCACGCAGTCAGCTCTCCCTAGCTCTCAGTCAGTTTCCACGCAGTCAGCTCTCCCTAGCTCTCAGTCAGTTTCCACGCAGTCAGCTCTCCCTAGCTCTCAGTCAGTTTCCACGCAGTCGGCTCTCTCTAGCTCTCAGTCAGTCTCCACGCAGTCGGCTCTCCCTCAGTCTGCTCCCACGCAGCCAGCAGCTCTCCCTCGCCCTCAGTCAGCTCTAGCTCCAGTCGCTCTCCCTCGCCCTCAGTCAGCTCTAGCTCCAGTCGCTCTTCCTTGGTCCCCAGTGTCAGCAGTTTCAGTGCCCTCTCAGTCAGTTCCCTCAGCTCCTGCCCTCTCTAGCTCGCAGCCTGCTCCCACGCAGTCTGCCCTCTCTAGCTCGCAGTCTGCTCTTTCTGTCTCCCGGCCTGCTTCCACGCAGCCAGTCGTCTCCCGGCCTGCTTCCACGCAGCCAGTCGTCTCCCGGCCTGCTTCCACGCAGCCAGTCGTCTCCCGGCCTGCTTCCACGCAGCCAGTCGTCTCCCGGCCTGCTTCCACGCAGCCAGTCGTCTCCCGGCCTGCTTCCACGCAGCCAGTCGTCTCCCGGCCTGCTTCCACGCAGCCAGTCGTCTCCCGGCCTGCTTCCACGCAGCCAGTCGTCTCCCGGCCTGCTTCCACGCAGCCAGTCGTCTCCCGGCCTGCTTCCACGCAGCCAGTCGTCTCCCGGCCTGCTTCCACGCACTCAGCTTCCCCAGGGTCAGCTCCCACGCACTCAGCTTCCCCAGGGTCAGCTCCCACGCACTCAGCTTCCCCAGGGTCAGCTCCCACGCACTCAGCTTCCCCAGGGTCAGCTCCCACGCACTCAGCTTCCCCAGGGTCAGCTCCCACGCACTCAGCTTCTTTGTCTCAGCCCCGGTCTCTCCCGTCGACTGCTGTTGAGTCTCTGGCCTCTGAGTCAGAGTCCCAGTTAACTCCCATGTCGCCATCATCCTCACCATCAGACTCACCCGCACTATGCCTTGCTAAGCAGCCCCAGCCTGCGCATCCAGTGTTCGAGCATCCGGAGAGTCCTGCTCAGTCCGCGCCGCCAGAGTCCTCAGAGTGTTCCGCTCAGTCCGAGCCGATGGGGGTCTCCGCTCAGTCCGAGCGCTCCGCGCCAGAGGGTCCCGCTCAGTCCGAGCCGATGGGGGTCTCCGCTCAGTCCGAGCGCTCCGCGCCAGAGGGTCCCGCTCAGTCCGAGCCGATGGGGGTCTCCGCTCAGTCCGAGCGCTCCGCGCCAGAGGGTCCCGCTCAGTCCGAGCCGTCGGGGGTCTCCGCTCAGTCCGAGCCGATGGGGGTCTCCGCTCGGTCCGAGCGCTCCGCGCCAGAGGGTCCCGCTCAGTCCGAGCCGATGGGGGTCTCCGCTCAGTCCGAGCCAGGGGTCCCGCTCAGTCCGAGCACTCCGAGCCAGGGGGTCCCGCTCAGTCCGAGCGCTCCACGTCACCCGAGGGTTCCCCACCAGAGCCCGGGGTCGCCCTTCTCCGCCGCCGCATGCCCCGCGGTCGGCCTCCAGTGTCTGCTCCCCGTCGCCGCCGCCGCATGCCCCGCGGTCGGCCTCCAGTGACTCTTCCTCGTCGCCGCCGCCGCCGCCGGGAGCGCGGTCGGCCTCCAGTGACTCTTCCTCGTCGCCGCCGCCGGGAGCGCGGTCGGCCTCCAGTGACTCTTCCTCGTCGCCGCCGCCGCCGCCGCTGGGAGCGCGGTCGGCCTCCAGTGACTCTTCCTCGTCGCCGCCGCCGCTGGGAGCGCGGTCGGCCTCCAGTGACTCTTCCTCGTCGCCGCCGCCGCTGGGAGCGCGGTCGGCCTCCAGTGACTCTTCCTCGTCGCCGCCGCCGCTGGGAGCGCGGTCGGCCTCCAGTGACTCTTCCTCGTCGCCGCCGCCGCTGGGAGCGCGGTCGGCCTCCAGTGACTCCTCCTCGTCGTCGCCGCCGCCGCTGGGAGCGCGGTTGGCCTCCCTCGTTGGGATTTTGCTTTGTGGCCCCTTGGCCTCTGCGGCCTCCTGAACTATGTTTTCTGTTTTGGGCCTTCCCCTGAACTCTTCTGACCTGTTTTTGGATTCCTGTGTTTTGTTTTGGTTTTCCCATGGACTCCCCTGCACTTTGTACTGTTTTTGGCCTGCCTTGTTGTTTTTTGTTTTGTCCCCTGTGTTTTGGTTTTGTCCCTGGGCCTTCTTCCTTGTTGCTCCCTGCCTGGTTTTTGTTTTTTGTTTCGGGCCCTCCTTCCTGGTCCCCCGCCTCCCGCCCTGGTCTGGTTTTGTTTTCTTGTTTTGGCCGTCAGGAGCCGGCCTTTGAGGGGGGGGTACTGTCATGTCCTGGGCCGGTGGCCCAGTGTTTTATGTTTTCTTGGTATGGTTTCCGTTTTCTCAGGTTGTTTTGTTATCTGTTAGAGTTGCCCTCAGGTATTTCTAGTCCCTCGTGTCTCTCTGTATTCTGTCAGGTTTGCGTCTCTGTTCCCTTGTCATACTTCCTGTTTTATTTTGATATTCATCCAGCCCGTCTGTTGTATTCAGTTTTGCTTCCCTCTGGTCTCGTCTTAGTTATCAGTGTCACCTGTGTTCCCACCTGTTTCCTCTTCCCTCATCAGCCCTTCTGTGTATTTAAGTCCTGCGTTTTCTATGCCTGTTGTCGCGTCGTTGATGTTGTGTGCCCGTGTGTTCCTGTGCTCCCTGTGGTTCCCCTTCGTCTCCCTTCTGAACGGTTTTTGTATTGTTTTTCCCTACATTAATAAACGCCTTTAGTTATGCCCATCTCCGGAGTCCTGCATGTTTGTCCTTCCTCGTCCGTTTCCTCCCCGGCCATGACACTTTCTATGTGGAGTGTTCATGTTCTGCCCGTGTCTGGGTGGGTTTTCTTCGGCTACTCTGGTTTCCTCCCAGGGTTGAAAGACATGCAGTTATAGGGATTAGGTTAACTGGTGATTCTAAATTGCCCTTAAGTGTGAATGTGAGTGTGAATGGTTCTCTGTCTCTCTGTGTTACCCCTGCAACAGGCTGGCAACCTGTGCAGGGTGTACCCTGCCTCTCGCCCTATGACAGCTGGAATAGGCTCCACCCCCTCTGCGAACAGGATAAGTGGAAGAGACTGGATGGATAGAATGTATAAGTTACACCGTTTTACTTTAAATACACTAACAAATGCAGGCCTTGTGGTTTTCTAACACCCAGACAATGCCCAAATTGTCATTTTCATACAATTGAGACTGACGGTGGATTTTGAGGTTGAACATAAGAGCAGCCACAATATGAAAACATTTAAAGGTTTTACATTTTTTGGGCATCGAGGGGGCTCAGTGGAAAAGCAGGCAACCATGTATTTTGTGAAGGCCATGTGGTAGTGCAGGTTTGCATCCTGACATGTTGTCATTAACCGCATGTCTTCCCCCGTGTCTCTCCTCCCACCTTCCAGTCCCTCTCCACTGCATACTATCAAATAATAAAAGGCCCCCCCCTATTTTTTTTTCTGTTGTTTCTGTAAAGGACAAGAACACAACTTTATGAAAGTGAAGACCAACAATCTGCAGACTCTCTATGACTTCAACTCTGTCATGCACTACCCCGGGTGAGTTTCTGTGTGAGAACAGCAATGTGAGACCTGTAAGGTATTATATTATCTTACAGGTAGGTCTTGATTTTCTACAAGAAAATGTAAACCAGATAAAACACAGTCAGCAACATTCATGTAACTTTTCAGTAATTAAAGAAGAATATTTCTTCTTTTGTTCATAGGTATTCTTGATATAAGCATGAGTATTTTAAATATGAACATGGCACAAGCAAAGTATCTGCTATTGTTGGTTCTTTTAGAACTGCTTTCTCCCGTAATGGGCAGCCAACGATTGTTGCCAAGTCCAATCCTAATCTGGATTTTGGACATGCTACTCAGATGAGCGCCAACGACATTGCCCGTTTAAACAGGCTTTATGGATGCTGTGAGTAAAAATAAAAAACTACATTGCCGTTTTGTAAGAAGAAAATACTTCACAGTACTCATTGCATTTGATGTTTTTCTTCCAAACCAGAACTCTGGCAAGAAACTTGGACTCTGCACCCAGATACTTCAACTCTCAATATATCATGCTACATTCACTATGCAGCAAAATATGAAAGAAACTGAAAACCCTCAGCAAATTTTTGCTTATGTCACATATAGAAAAATTAGTATCTGGGTCTTTGTTTCAGAGAGGCTAGACTTAGATCTCTTTCCCATCTTTCTTTGGTCAAATATAAATAACTGACTCCTTTATCTGTGTCATTTGATAATAATTATGTTTTGAATTCTAAATGTCAATAACAGACAAACCCCTGCCACCACAACCCCATTAAAAAAAAAAAATCAAAAAGTTAAATCTTTGCTAGAATGATTCATATTCCAACCGTGATTGCTGCTTTACTCTGTGCATGACTGCAGTTTCTTCTGTATTAAGAAAGTATGTTCAGATACAGATAGCTGCCATTGATAGAATAAAAAATTTGATCCTTTTTCTGAGGTAAAATTAGCAGTATTAAAAATTCCTGAACTCAAACTGAAGTAATCTGAACATGGCATATTTAATACCCAGTCTACCCGAGTCTAACAGCCTGTCCTTGAATTTTCTGTGGTTTCGAAATTTTCAAATCGTGTTTATTTTCCTTTGTTGTGTTACCATTTCTGTTGCAAATTTGCATCAAATAAATATATACAGCACAAGGGGGCAGTATTGTTCCATTATTTTACAGGAATGCATGCTATGGTGCAGAGTATCAGTGTGTTTATTAGACGTCTACAGTATTTGCTATGTGGCTCCATGACTGTTGAAGCTTTATCGGAAAATAAAACCCATAGCAGATTTCTTTGCACAGTGTGTTGAGCTCAAATATGTTTTTTTTTTTTTTTAACAGAAAGAACTGTTGTGGTCAAAGGTAGAGAGAATGTTGCCAGTGCCTTTTTCAATATACACTGCTCAAAAAAATAAAGGGAACACTTAAACAACACAATATAACTCCAAGTAAATCAAACTTCTGTGAAATCAAACTGTCCACTTAGGAAGCAACACTGATTGACAATCAGTTTCACATGCTGTTGTGCAAATGGAATAGACAACAGGTGGCAATTAACCTGGGTTCCTCCTAATGCAGGACAATGCTAGACCTCATGTGGCTGGAGTGTGTCAGCAGTTCCTGCAAGATGAAGGCATTGAAGCTATGGACTGGCCTGCCCATTCCCCAGACCTGAATCCGATTGAGCACATCTGGGACATCATGTCTTGCTCCATCCACCGTCACGTTGCACCACAGACTGTCCAGGAGTTGGCGGATGCTTTAGTCCAGGTCTGGGAGGAGATCCTTCGGGAGACCATCCGCCACCTCATCAGGAGCATGCCCAGGCATTGTAGGGAGGTTATACAGGCACGTGGAGGCCACACGCAATACTGAGCCGCATTTTGACTTGTTTTAAGGACATTACATCAAAGTTGGATCAGCCTGTAATGTGTTTTTCCACTTAATTTTGTGTGTGACTCCAAATCCAGGCCTCCATTGGTTAATAAATTTGATTTCCATTGATGATTTTTGTGCGATTTTGTTGTCAGCACATTCAACTTTGTACAGAACAAAATATTCAATGAGAATATTTTATTCATTCAGATCTAGGATGTGTTATTTGAGTGTTCCCTTTATTTTTTTGAGTAGTGTATTTGTCCTCCATTTAAAATCCTGATTAAGTAAAATCCTAGAAGTTTTATCAGGAACAAGTACTTTTTAAAGTTAATACTCCAAGGTTCACACAGCATTTTAACATTGTAGCTGGTCAAAGTCAAACAAGTTTTTATTGGTGGGTCCAAAAGTCCAACATGTTAACCATTTATGTGAAAATTGGAAAGAGTATTTCTCCAGACCTCCAGAGGAGCAAAACACCCCAGACTTGAAAAACAGACTTACAGAAATGATCAGATTATTAGACTAGTGTCTAGTGATGAATTTTCTTCATAAATTTTGCCAAAGACTTATGAAACCTAAGTTGTGCACACACATGAACACTGAGTGAGGTTTTGTTGCTGTAACTTTTTCTACTAGTTCACGCTGGCTTTGTCTCGGTAATTAATTAAATATACAAGCAGAAAACTGTGAAGCATGTTAAATGGTGAGGTTTAAGGGGCTGCTGGCTGCTATCTTGGCTTCCTCCCTGTTTCCTGTTCTAAATCTAAGGAAGAGCTATTGTTTGATACTCTATGATGTCTCGTTGAAATTTAGACATTTCAAACACTTTATCTAATTGGAGTGTCATCTAGCTTAATGGATAGATAAATCAAGGTATCATCTGCACAGCAAAAAAAAAAAAGAAAGTATGCAGTGGTTTATAATAATGGTGCCTAAGGGAAGCATGCATAATGTAAATAGATTTGGTTCTAGCACAGAACCCTGTGAATAGATTAGAAATAGAAATGGAAAAGAAACAGCCACTATGCATAGTAGTACCTATGTGCCATGGTAGTTAACTTGCATGTATCACCATGGTGGTACATGCACATGAGAATTTCAACTGTGCTAATATACTGTACACCATGGTGCATAGACTCCTGAAGGGATTTGGTACAAGGAATATTTCTTAATGGACCACTACAAAAGAACTGTACCTCAGTTTTCTTTTAGAATTTTTTTAAACGATCATTGAAACTCCTCCTTATGGCAATACTGATAATTAAAAAAGGAAACTTTATAACAGTTGTAAAGTGGACCAACTCTACATATTGGGATATTACAAGCTCCTAAGCAGACCCCCCCCCTCCAAAAAATCAACCAAACAAACAAAAAAAAACCTTTTGGATATCAACATGTCTGTGGTGCTGCACTGCAGTCATGCTGAATAGAAGTTTTTTACTTTCTATTCATGCACCAGCAAAACTGGCAGGGTGAGTGATGAGTCCATTGAAGCTGTTAAATTGCTGTGCAAATTTGTGAAAGACCTTCTAACCAGAAAATTCATTTCCTGCTGAGCAATGATGTTGGCTTTACTTCCTCATTTTTGAGTTCTCCACCTTCAGCTGTTCTCCATGCATAAAAGGATAAATCATAAATAATAATACAAATTGCAGAAATATCACTTTTTCATTGTTTTTCTTTTTGCTTTAAAAACAAAATCTTGTCTTCTGAGTACATTGATTATAGTAAAGGCCTAGTGACAAGGGAAAAAATATTTTTTAACAAATAAATGTGACAGTTTATTCAGTTTCTCTATTTACTTGTTTTGCTTTATGTATTTTTTTTTAGATTGTCTTGTTAGTTGGGTTACATATTTTTTCCCCCTCCTACTGCCTGCAGTTGCAGAAATCAACAAATTGTATTATTTCTCAATCTTTAACACAGTCTTTTTCTAATTCTAAAATGCCAGAGCTGTCAGGAGAAGACATCGTATTCAAGGGAGAAACTGAAACCTGGCTTGAAAACTTACATTAAGCTGTTTAATATTGTGTATTCTATAGAAAATGTATTTGTGTATCGGCCTTAATATAGTATTATGTTACTGGTGTGGTTAAACCATAACCTGTACAGGAATATCTCCCTAATCATGACCCAAAGTGAAGTGAGGGTGCGTGGAAAATTTGTGGAATATGTTAATAGAGGTGATATAGAGGGAGGCTCTTGAACTCATAGGAAGGCCACATTGCACTTGACGGGATGGCTGTAGCTCAGGAGGTAGAGCAGGTCACCTGCTAATTGGAAGGTTGGCGGTTCGATTTCTGGCTGTTCCAGGCTGTTTGCCAAAGTATCCTTGGGCAAGATACTGAACCCGAAGTTGCTGTCCAATGCAACCATTGGTGTATGAATGTGTGTGAATCTTAAACAATTAATGCAATTACCTTAGTTAAATATGGAAGATCTTGGGTTTGAGTGCTCAGTCAAAGCACAAAAGCGCTATATAAGAACTAGTCCATTTACCACTTGTTATCAGATGCCTCCCAAAGCTTGAAGAAAAAAACCTTCCATTGATATTATGTTTGATTGGCGCCTGATGAGGGCGAAGGTGATGGAACACCTCTGGTGGTCGGTGTTGAAGACCCTCAGATGACATGGGTGGTGGGCAATGTCAAAGGCAGAGACTTCAGGTGTCATGGGAAGGTCATGTCAAAGACGGAGACCCGCAGGAAGCGGGTGTTGATGAAGGCAATGAGTTACCACCAGTGGCTGGTAACAAGAAGTTAACATTAGACAGGACCAAAAAATATGGTAATTGGTTCACATTACTGGCCTGGCATAATCACCAGCAGTCTGAGTTGGTGGTATAGTGTCGCTTTGCTGAAGAAACGTACAAGGCTTTTCCAACTGAATTCCCTCCCCTTCCATTGCATTAGGCAAATACCATATCAGTAAAACCTCATTACTTCACTATCCCATTTTTCCTTAAGATAGAACGATTCTAGTATATCTTTGTAGATTCTCAGATATCCAGGTCATAGTAGATGAATGACTAGTAATTTCTTACATTAGAAATAATGGTTTCAATACTGCTTTCAGTATTTTGGTGGAGGGGTTTGTGTGTCCCAGTGATCCCAGGACCTATGTTGTCTGGGGGCTTGTCCCCCTGGTAGGGTCTCCCATGGCAAACTGGTCCTGGGTGAGGGTCCAGACAAAGAGCGGTTCAGAAGACCCTTATGAGTGAAAAAACAAGGGAACAGTTTACCCTGCCCGGAATAGGGTTACCGGGGCCCCACCCTGGAGCCAGGCCTGGGGAGGGAGCTCGAGGGAGAGCGTCTGGTGGCCAGGCATTAGCCCGTGGTGCTTGGCCGGGCGCAGCCCGAAGAGGTTACATGGGCCCGCCCTCCTGCAGGCCCACCACCCGCAGGAGGTGTCGTAGGGGTCGGGTGCAGTGTGTGTCGGGCGGTGGCCGAGGGCGGAGGCCCTGGCGGACCGATCCCCGGCTATCAAAACTGGCTATTGGGACATGGAATGTCACCTCTCTGGTGGGGAAGGAGCCTGAGCTAGTGCGTGAGGTTGAGAGATACCAGCTAGATATAGTTGGGCTCACCTCAACGCATGGCCTGTGCTCTGGAACCAGTCTCCTGGAGAAGGGCTGGACTCTGTTCCAGTCTGGAGTTGCCCTCGGTGAGAGGCGGCGAGCTGGGGTGGGTATTCTTGTATCCCCCCAGCTTGCTGCCTGTACGTCGGAGTTTTCACCGGTGGACGAGAGGGTAGTTTCCCTGCGCCTTTGGGCTGGGGAACGGGTCCTGACTGTTGTTTGCGCTTATGCGCCGAATGACAGTTCAGGGTACCCACCCTTTTTGGAGTTGCTGGGTGGGGTGCTGGAGAGTGCTCCATCTGGTGACTCCATAGTCTTGCTGGGAGACTTCAACACTCACGTGGGCAATGACAGTGAGACCTGGAGGGGCGTGATTGGGAGGAACGGCCTGCCCGATCTGAACCCGAATGGTGTTTTGTTATTGGACTTCTGTGCAAACCACAGTTTGTCCATAACAAACACCGTGTTCGAACACAAGGATGTCCATAAGTGCACATGGCACCAGGACACCCTAGGTCGCAGGTCGATGATCGATTTTGTAATCGTATCATCAGATCTGCGGCCGTATGTTCTGGACACTCGGGTGAAGAGAGGAGCTGAGCTGTCAACTGATCACCACCTGGTGGTGAGTTGGATCAGGTGGCGGGGGAAGATGCTGGACAGACCTGGCACACCTAAACGTATTGTGAGGGTGCGCTGGGAACGCCTGGCAGAAGCCCCAGTCCGGGAGATCTTCAACTCCCACCTCCGGCAGAACTTCGACAGCATTCCGAGGGAGGCTGAGGACATTGAGTCCGAATGGATCATGTTCCGCACCTCCATTGTTGAGGCTGCTGCTCAGAGCTGTGGCTGCAAGGTGGTTGGTGCCTGTCGTGGTGGTAACCCCCGAACCAGATGGTGGTCACCGGAGGTGAAGGGAGCCATCAAGCTGAAGAAAGAGTCCTATCGGGCTTGGTTAGCCTGTGGGACTCCGGAGGCAGCTGACAGGTATCGACAGGCCAAGCGGAATGCAGCTCGGGTAGTGGCCAAAGCAAAAACTCGGGTGTGGGAGGAGTTCGGTGAGGCTATGGAAAAAGACTTTCGGACGGCATCGAAGCGATTCTGGCAAACCGTCAGGCGACTCAGGAGGGGAAAGCAGTGCTTCACTCACACTGTTTATAGTGCGGGGGGGGTGCTGCTGACTTCAACTGAGGCTATAGTCGGACGGTGGAAGGAATACTTCGAGGACCTTCTGAATCCCACTGACACGCCTTCTGTAGTGGAAGCAGAGTCTGCTTCCACTACAGTGGAAGCAGACTGTACAGAGTCTGGGGATGAGGGGGATGACTTGACTATCACTGGAGGTGAGGTCACTGAGGTAGTTAAACAACTCCTTGGTGGCAGAGCCCCTGGGGTGGACGAGATTCGCCCTGAGTTCCTAAAGGCTCTGGATGTTGTAGGGCTGTCTTGGTTGACACGCCTCTGCAACATCGCGTGGAGATCTGGGGCAGTGCCATTGGATTGGCAGACCGGGGTGGTGGTCCCCATCTTTAAGAAGGGAGACCGGAGGGTGTGCTCCAACTTTCGGGGGATCACACTACTCAGCCTCCCCGGTAAGGTCTATGCCAGGGTGCTGGAAAGGAGGGTGCGTCCGTTAGTCAAACCTCGGATTCAGGAGGAACAATGCGGTTTTCGTCCTGGTCGTGGAATGCTGGACCAGCTCTTTATCCTCTCAAGGATATTCGAGTGTGCGTGGGAGTTTGCCCAACCAGTCTACATGTGCTTTGTGGACTTGGAGAAGGCATTCGACCGTGTTCCTCGGGGTGTTCTTTGGGAGGTTCTGCGGGAGTATGGGGTGTCTGGCCCATTGTTGCGGGCCATTCAGTCCTTGTACAACCACAGTGAGAGCTTGGTCCGTATAGCCGGTAATAAGTCGGATTTGTTTCCTGTGGGTGTTGGACTCCGTCAGGGCTGCCCTTTGTCACCGATTCTGTTCATAATTTTTATGGACAGAATTTCTAGGCGTAGCCAGGTGGCGGAAGGCTTCTTCCTTGGTGGCCTCAGAGTCTCATCTCTGCTTTTTGCAGATGATGCAGTTCTGTTGGCTTCATCGGGGGGGGGCCTCCAGCTCGCAGTGGAACGGTTCGCAGCCGAGTGTGAAGCGGCTGGCATGAGAATCAGCACCTCTAAGTCTGAGGCCATGGTCCTCAGCCGGAAAAGGGTGGAGTGCCATCTCCGGCTCAGGAACGAGTTCCTGCCTCAAGTGGAGGAGTTTAAGTATCTCGGGGTCTTGTTCACGAGTGATGGGAGAAGGGAACGGGAGATCGACAGGCGGATCGGGGCTGCTTCTGCAGTGATGCGGACGCTGCACCGGTCCGTCGTGGTGAAGAGGGAGCTTAGCGTAAAAGCGAAGCTGTCGATTTACCGGTCGATCTACGTTCCTACCCTCACCTATGGTCACAAGCTTTGGGTAGTGACCGAAAGAATAAGATCGCGAATACAAGCGGCAGAAATGAGTTTCCTTCGAAGGGTGGCTGGCCTCTCCCTTAGAGATAGGGTGAGGAGTGCGGCCATCCGGGAGGGGCTCAGAGTAGAGCTGCTGCTCCTCCACATCGAAAGGAGCCAGTTGAGGTGGCTCGGGCATCTGATTAGGATGCCTCCTGGCCGCCTCCTGGGTGAGGTGTTCCGGGCATGTCCCACCGGGAAGAGGCCCCGTGGTAGACCCAGGACACGCTGGAGAGATTATGTATCTCGGCTGGCCTGGGAACGCCTTGGGGTCCCTCCGGATGAGCTGGAGGATGTGGCTGGGGAGAGGGAAGCCTGGGCTTCTCTGCTTAGGCTTCTGCCCCCGCGACCCGGCCCCGGATAAGCGGAAGAAAATGGATGGATGGATGGATGGAATACTGCTTTCAGTATTTTATGCAGATCTGAAGATTTTCATCAGTCCATCCTCCAGGTTTGCAGGAATTACGTCTGCCCTGTAAAATCTGTAAAAATCTTGCTGTGCAAGACCATATTCCTCCTTCATAGTCCAAAGCTCTTTCAATGCTCCCTTCTGTATCAAAGCACAATAAGCAGTAATATGCTTTTTGCCCATACCTTAAACCTTTCATTATTTAAACTAGGGGAAAATCACTGTAAAATGCACACCTCTTTAGTAGTTTGGCTAGTTTTGGCTAGCACACATCTTCTGGGTTTGTTTCCTGATTTTAAGGGATAAATTAATTAATGGGTTGGTCTTGTCCAGGAGGTGTTTGGTTAGTGCATCATCTGAAATAATCGCCTGAATAGGGATCCTTGAAATTGCCAGCTCATGTTCCTTCCACCTAGCAGAATATTCAGAGTTCCACAAACATAAGAGATCTGAGCTGAGCAGCATAGTGATATTCTAACAGGTATTGTATTTTATACTAGGTTTTTTGTCATTCCATATGTACCTACAGTAGCTATAACTTTGTCCCATTCTGTAAATTGCTGGATTGTTACCTGCACCAGTAGTTTTTGAAAGAGGTATAGCAACCTTGACAAAACATTAATTTACATTGACTCTATTCTTTGTTGGGGTTTTATTTTTTACTCAAAGAATAAAATGACAAATGGACAAATGTTTCAAAAGTAAACTCCAGTAAGTTAATTAATAGACAATGGATCAACCAAATAAACAATTCAATAATACATGAGAGCAACAGATTAGAAAATGCCTGAGTAACTTCTCAGTCTCTTATTATCTTAGCTTGGAGGTTTGACCACAGTACGTACAATTAAAACATCACCAACGTCACCATGTTCTGTTATTGATCTGGACAAGATTGCTCTGCATGACTGATTGAAACATCAGGAGAGAAGATGTGCTTTTTGGCTTTATAGCTGATGAGAGGAATCTGAGTCATGAAAAACCAGCTCGGAAAAGACCGAATGACGAAGGCCAACTCACTGCACCCAGAATCTGTTTACATGTAGATAGTGGCAGTATAAAAGTGTTATGGTTAGAGAAGAACATGGGCTCAGGGAGGGAGAGAGAGAGTGCACACACAAGCCTGTCTCTTCCCCTGAGTCCCCCACATGCATGTGTGAAATCTCCTGATTCTTTAATATATTTATTGTTTTACTTTCTTAATTAAAATGTTACAGGTGTCTTCCTTCACAATTAATTGAACATGTTAATGTCTTGAAGCTAAGTTTAGAAAAAGGATAACTTGTCACTTTCTAATACTACCTTTATTTTGGAGTTCAGAGGACCAAAATTGATGTCCACCAGTGTTGTTAAATCTTTCAGCAAATCCAGTCCTATGGCTATACTGTAGTAGTAGTTTGTTTTTTTGGCACTTTGGAACGGCTCTTTGGTGTTTGCACCATTTCATCTCTCTCTCACTTTACACTCCATTTGTCTTCTCTTTCTGCACCCAACATGTTTACCACACAGAAATACAGAACACACACGGTCATGCAGGATACACACGGTCATGCAGGATACACACGGTCATGCAGGATACATTAGATTAGATTGGATTAGGTGCAACTTTATTATCATTGTACACAAGTACACAACAAAAAGTATGTTCCAGAACACCCATCCAAGAGACAGGTGTCTGCGGTCATGCAGCCATTATACAGACACTAACATGCGAGAGAGCGCATGTGCACACACCACACACATCCTTAGTGAACACACAACATTTCACCGGTTCATCTAAACATGAGCGCACTGAGATTTGTCTCATGGAATGTACGCAGAGTTGGTTTGTAGAGAAAGAGAGTGAAAATTATTAATCGGTTCAAGGATTTACAGGCTGACGTTGTGTTTCTACAGGTCACACGTGTGTCCAGAACATCTGTGCACACACTCTCCTCTCCACAATTCCCTCACACGTACTCAGCCTGCTACAACTCCAAACAAAGAGGTGTAGCCATATTGATTAAATATAAGATAAAGTTCACCATTAGAAATACTACATCAGACCCAGAAGGTAGATTTATAATACTTAATTTAACTATTCAGACTATAGATTTGTGTATTGCTAGCATATATGGACCAAATGTTGATGACTCCCCTCCTTCTTTCGTGCTTTCTTCATTTCACTCTCTTTTTTTTTTCTTTCTTTTTTGTTTAGCTGAGAAAATGTTTAATATGAAGCTTGGGATACAGCATGTCAATACATATTAAAGCCAGGATTTAAAAAATATCTTACTTTGTTGTCCAACTGTTATTTCTAGTAATACAGACAGAGTTTTATGAGGGGAAGAAAAATTGACATGAAGTGTGTTCCTTTCCCACAAAAGTTACAAAACTTGACATAGATCAAGTGTGCCAACTCATAATACAAATAATCTTTGCAAATACTCTCTGGAGGTTTAACTGTTTGGATGATTATTATCAATCAGCTCAAGCTCTGCATCAGTTGACATCATTGAAATGATTAGATCCACACAATTCCTTGATAGACTAAAAAAAAAAAAATCCAGGCCTTTTATGCATGCACTTCACTCTCTGATCACTCTGACACCACACTTATGATAAGAGGAGACTTCAACCTGGTGTTTAATCCAGATACTGACAGGCTCAGTACAGCAGTGAGTTAAAGGAACTGGCAGTCTGCAGACATTCTTAAACAATACGTGAAGGATTTTGGTCTTTGTGATGCTAGGCGTTCACATCACCCCACTCTGAGATATTATACTTTTTTTTTTTTCACAACTTCACCACTCACACTCCCACTTACACTACTTTTTAGTTAGTTTAGTTGGGGTGGCTGTAGCTCAGTAGGCAGAGCAGGTCACCTACTGATCGGAAGGTCAGGGGTTCGATTCCTGGCTACTCCAGGCTACATGCCAATGTATCCTTGGGCAAGATACTTAACCCCAAGTTGCTCTCCGACCGTTCTGTCGGAGTATGTATGTGTGTGAATGTTATATAATTAAAAAGCACTTAGCTTAGTTAACATGGAAGTGCTTGTATGAATGGGTGTGCATGGGTAAATGTAAAAAACGTGTTGTATAAGCGCTTTGAGTGCTCTGACTGAGTAGAAAAGCGCTATATAAGAACTAGTCCATTTACCATTTAGCAACTCCATGATGATGGATATCACAGACACTCAGATTCATCCTATCATTTTCAGTGATCATGCACCGGTGTCTATGTCTGTGACACAGAAAAGAGTCACACCACCAATTAGGAACTGGAGACTTAATACATCATTACTTAAAGAACAAGATTTCAGTAATTATCTCAAAAAGGAGTGGGCAACGTATTTAGGAAATAATGATCTTCCTGGAATATCACCATGTGTTCTTTGGGAAGCAGGAAATGCAGTAATGCGGGGCAAAATAATATCTTACCGCTCGCATAAGAAAAATAAAGAAAAAAACACTTGTGTTAGAACAAAAAATTAAATCTTTAGAAACTGACTATGCTGCCTCACCACAAGAACATATAATCAACAACCTGAGGAAACTAAAACTGTAGTTAAATGAAATAACTGAGAAGAAGACACAATTTCTGTTGCAACGGCTTCGTTTGGAAACTTTGAACATGGAAATAAATCTGGAAAATTTCTGGCCAACCACTTAAAACTAAAGAAAAAACAGCAATTTATTCTATTAAAGACTATTAAAGGCTGTAACATTACTCATGACCCACAACAAATAAATAACTCTTTAAAAGACTTTTACGAAGCCTTATACTCATCACAGATTAATCCATCTGATGCTGAAATTGGAGAATTTCTTAATAATTTAAATCTACCCAAACTAAATGATGAACAGGCTGCAGCTCTGGATTCTCCTTTCTCACCATCTGAATTTTATGAAGCAATACAGCATCTCCCAAATAATAAAGCCCCAGGCCCAAAATTTTGGTCTGTGCTAGCACCCACTTTTTTCAGAATGGTGACTCAAAGTCAGAACAATCACAGGGTATCTCCAAACATGAACTCTGCTAACATTAGCCTGCTCCTTAAATCATCCAAGGACCCAACACTCCCATCCAGCTACCGCCCTATCTCTCTTATTAATGTAGACTTTAAAATAATCTGCAACGTCCTTGCCAGAAGGTTAGAAAAAAATCACCATCTATTATACATCTGGACCAAACAGGTTTTATCAAGGGTTGGCACTCAGCCAATAATACACACTGACTAATAAATGCAATTGATTACTGTTCCATTAACAGTTGTCTCTTCAGATGCAGAGTAAATTGGTAAATTGGAAATTTCTGTTAGCAGTTCTACACAGATTTGGATTTGGTTCATCCTTCATAAACTGCACCAGAACACTATACAGCTCTCCAAATGTACGTGTTAGAACAAATGATCTTATTTCCCAAAGCTTCAGTCTGCAGAGAGGCACCAGGCAGGGCTGCCCGCTTTCTCCTTCACTTTTTGTCATTTTAATCGAGCCACTAGCAGCAACAATCGGACAAAATGTAGATATTAAAGGAATTCAAACAGAAAACTTTTCCTTGGGAATTCACAGACCTCTCCTCTGAAGACAATAACTCTTATAAATAAGTTCTCATCTATATCAGACTACTCCATCAACTGGAGTAAATCAACACTTTTGCCTCTGAATTGTAACTTTCAGAACACCACCACCACTACCTCACTACAGTTGGGCAACATTAGATGTTTAGGTATAAATTTTTCCTCCAGGCTGTCAGACCTGGTACAGTTGAATCATATTTCTCTACTAAAAACAACAGAGGATGATCTCACACATTGGAACTCTTTACCTATATATCGCTCATGGGGAGATTTGCAACAGTAAAAATGATGATTCTGCCTAAAATCAATTATCTGTTCTACTGCCAAATGTTGTAGGAATACAACATTTGGCTGTATTCCTACGTACAATCCATCAATTTGGGCAGAGATAGAGTGGGTTGCACCAAAACATCATTTTACTTCAATTTTTTTTATCAATTTCAGTTTCAGTATTTCCTTTCTATGATACTTTTACTTGACTGCATTTCAGAGGGAAACACAATTTCGAGAGGCAAACAGAGTACAATACAATATGATTTACGGCAATAAAATATGTTCTTGTAAATTATTTTTTAAATTCATAGCAATAAAGTAGTTTCATTAGTTTCAATTCAGCACATCTGATTAAAATGCCATTTACATCACTAAAAACATATTTATGTCTGTTCTGTAACTTTAATTTGTAATGATATGAATGTTTTCTTCTTCATTTCTTTCTACTTGCTGTAAAATTGTTGTTGCTTCAGTGTTTTGACATGACCAAAACCCAAAATGTCACTGATTCATAACTAACCTTAACAAACATTGGTGAAACCTCAGCCACACCCTGTGTTAGCTGCTTATAAAGATGGAGCAGCTGAACACCTGCTGCATCCAGACACCTGGTACAACAGTTAAGCTGCTCACCTTATTCTTATAGCTCTTGTTTACCTTAATGTTTTAGCATTTACATTTACAGCATCCATCCATCCTTTTATAACCAAAAACTGTTCAGATTGACTGTTTTAAGTCTGTAGATTAACTGCAGGACCAACAACATGATTCCAACCTTCCTCTTCCTCCTCTTCCTCTCAATGACAGCCGTTTCTCTGGTAAGTTTGACTCTTTCAACAAAATCATTATCATGTTAAATGCTCCCTGCTGTTCTGTGAAAGCCAAGCAATTCTCATAATGTCAGTCTGACATGGTGGTACCAATGTTATGAGCTTTTAAGATGCAGTGTTGAACATTTTAAGCATTTTCTGACAATACATTTTACTTAATAAAATCTATCAATGTGATTTCAAATGTGATTGAAAGTAAGTAAAAAAGTTTTCAATTTTTGTACTGCAGAGGGCTGCTGTCATTAAAGATCCAAATGGTGAGTTGAATGAGAAAAGATTTCCCAGATGTTGAAGTAAAATAATTTTTTTCTTTTTTTTTGTAATCTGAGAGATGACATGATCACAGTTAAACTGTTCCTGTCCTCTTGTTCCATCAGATGAGTCTTTGGGTGCCGTAGAAATTATTAAAAAAGTCAACACTGGCTCATGTAAGTGAACTTTTGTATAATACAACTCTTCAGGCTGAAGTATAAATACTAGATTATAATGAAAAATTCCAGAGCTGAACCAAGTGACTTGTTGTCAACAGCAGCTGACATGATAATCACAGTTAAACAGTTGCTGTCCTCTTGTTCCCTCAGACAGGTCTATGGATCCCCCAGAAGCCATTGAAAAAGTCAACGCTGGCTCAAGTAAGTGAAATAATACAACTCTTCTGGCTTAAATATAACTACTGAATGATAATAAAAGATTCCAGAGCTGAATCAACTGACTGGTTGACAATCTGCCAACAGTCATGATGATGAATTAATCACTTTGTCATCTTCTCTGATAGTCAAATGGATTCTTTGTGCTTTCATCCATTAAATACTTTGAATATGTATCTAACAAAACCAGATTAAGTTCTGCATAAACATCTGTAGTTCAATTTTTGTCTTTTAAAAAATATTCTATGAAACATTCAAATATTTACAAGAAAATGAGAATTTCAACTGATAAAGAAAACATTCATCACAAACTGGTTTTAATGTCAATCAAACCAGTAAAAATCTCATTTACATTCTGGGTTTGAATATTCATCCACTCTGTTTGTTGTGTTGCAGCAAAAAACCTGGTTCATGGTGACATTGTTCTTTCTACAACCAGGAATGCTGATCCATGCACAGCCATTGGCTGCAAATGGCCTAAAATTGGATCGTATGTCTACATACCTGTCTCCATATCCTCTGTATACTGTAAGCAGTGCAAACTTTACCCTTTAAACTGTGACTTTAATGCTTTCCCTCTTGGACACCTAATAGAGTTGTTCTCAAATGTTGTCTTTATGATGGAATGGGTTTCAAAAAAAAAAAAAAGAGGAACCAGGAAATGAGTTCTTAAGGTGGAAGAAGAAACATGAACATATTCTTGGAATGAAAAAAAAAGTTAGATTTTAGAATCTGCCACCACAGACAAAACTGACACTGAGACCTGTGACAACTAACCCTTTCTAGTCAGCATGAGCCTTGTTTAGTCTAAGCTTAATCAAGTTTTATTACAGAGAAATAAAACCTTAAATATTTGAAGTGCAAAAATACTGCCTAAATAAACTATGCACCCTGGGAATTTTAAATTTAAACGTCAGGTCACCTAGCAATTGAAGGGTTGGTGGTTTGATTCCTGGCTGCTCCGGGCTGCATGCCAAAGTATCCGTGGGCAAGATACTGGACCCCAAGTTGCTCTCTGACGCAAGCGTTGGAGTGTGAATGTGTTTGAATGTTAGACAATAAAAGCACTTTGCTTAGCTTCATATGGAAGTGCTTGTATGAATGGGGGTGAAACCAAATGTTTTGTATGAGCGCTCAGATAGAGCAGAAAAGTGCTATATAAGAACTAGTCCATTTGCCATATTATTCTTTTAATCAAGTTTTAGACATGTCCCATGATAGACTTGTTGCTGAGGTGTAACAGCTGATAGGTCTGTGCAGTACATGTTGGGTATTTCATAAAATACATGTAATATTAGGGCTGCTCAGTAATGGAAAAAATCATAATCGCAATTATTTTGGTCAATATTGAAATCACAAATATTTAACACAATTACTCACAGACTTTGTAAACTTGACTTTATTGCATTTACAGAAAGATCAATACCTTGAAATCTAGTACAATCTCTAGAGAATAAAGGTAACGCTTTCTTTTAAGGCCCGCCCTTAGGCCGCAACTATCCTGTAAGTAAATTTTAGTTATGTGGAATTAAGCCATAATTAATTTTAATTACGCTGTAATTATTTGTAATTATGCAATAATTATTTTTACTAAGGCTGAATTATTTTTATTTACGCCATAATTATTTTTAATTACGCCGTAATTATTTTTAATTATGCCATAATTATTTTTACTAAGGCTGAATTATTTTTAATTACACCATAATTATTTTAAATTACACCATAATTATTTTTTTAATTACTCCGTAATTATTTTTAATTACGCCGTAATTTTTTTAATAAGGCTGAATTGATTTCACTTGTAAATAAACTACATATGCATGTGCTGATATTGGAAAGTTGTATTTATTTTGACTGTTTGAACTTAATGTAAATAAAAAAAAGATTAGACCTAGCTCCAAATTATGATGGTATTGCAAGTAGTCTGGAAATAAAACACATTGAATAGTAAAACATCTGCCATGAACCACGACATGATAAATACATGCTTACCATTCAACATGGTAACATGGTTTTTTGACTATATTAAAATTAGAGGTTTTTTGGGTTAATAACTGTCAAATTATGTATAACTTAAATGTACTACAGGGTATATCCCTGTAAAATATTGACTGCTTTAGTCACATAATTAGGGCCCTATTCAAAATAGTACAGCCTTAGTCAAAATAATTACGGCATAATTAAAAATAATTACGGCGTAATTAAAAATAATTTAGCCTTAGTAAAAATAATTACAGCATAATTAAAAAATAATTACGGCATAATTAAAAATAATTACAGCGTAATTAAAAATAATTCAGCCTTAGTAAAAATAATTACGGTGTAATTAAAAAATTATTACGGCATAATTAAAAATAATTCAGCCTCAGTAAAAATAATTGCAGCGTAATTCAAAATAAATATGGCGTGATTAAAAATAATCACGGCGTAATTCCACATAACTAAAATTTACTTACAGGATAGTTGCAGCCTAAGGGTGGGCCTTAAAAGAAAGCGTTACGAAAATAAATGCTAAGTTGAAAATAACAGGATATATAAATCAAATATAAAATATATAAATAAATTGCAATATAAATTAAACACAAATAATAAATAAAGAGATAAATAGAAAGGTAATGCCAGTTATCACAACTAATAACAGGAAGATATAGGACCCAGTTCCATCCTTCCATTCATTCGCTTCCGCTCACCCTGTTCAGGCCAGGGTATCCCAGCTGTCATATGGAGAGGCAGGGTACACCCTGAACAAGTCGCCAGCCTGTCGCAGGGCTAGGACCAAGTTATTTAGAATAAGTAAATTTGCTCACATTTTAGTGCCACAACATAGTGACAGAGCATGTACATGTTCAAAGGGTTTGGTATTAACATTGGCGGGGACTTGAGTCGATTTGGTTTCTGGGGTTTTTTGTGACAAATCAGGGTCCAGTCCAGCGCTAATTATACCCACTGAGCAAATTTTGATAAGGTCATCTCCTTCCTGTTCCTTGCTAATCATGCCCTGTGATTGATAGAGACATAACGGCCTTTATCTGATATATTTTGGGAGGTGCTGGGCAGGTTATAGTGCTTGATAGTTATGGTAATTAACACATATTGCACCTGCACAACATGGCTGGCCCACTGCAAAGAGTATACCGAACATAATGTGACAAAATAATTTGAATAATGATCATATTTTGTCTGTTTTTGTGATTGTTTGGAGCCCATATTGAAAGTAAAATCAAAATTTTATCAATTGCACAGCACTATGTAAGAGATTAAGTTTTTAATTTTATTTAACACCTAAAGTATAACTAAAAATTTCAAATGCAAATTTTGGAAATTTCACAAACTTGGAAAAACATCCACATGACCAATACTGAGGTCTGTGTTTACCAGCTGAGATAAGAAGCAAGTTTCAACAACTTCAAATGTTACTGTGGTTCAAAGAAGCTCCTCAGCAGACTCATATTTGTTCCTGCAGCCACCCAAGAGCGCAACATCATCATCAATGCCCTGGTGACCTTCCACGAGTCCACCTGTATTCGCTTTGTCTGGAAGACAAACCAAGTCAATTCCATCAGTTTCTTCTCTGGAGATGGGTGAGAATACGTTCACTGTTCTGATACTGTATGACAGGACACGACTGACACACCCACACACTCGAAACCCTTTAGGAATGTAAATCTAAAAATTATTTTGTTGTATGTATTTCCTATGTATCATAAAATAGGTTTTTTTTTAATGATGTTACTGTGTGTGTCAGGTGTTATTCATATGTGGGCCGTCAGAGCCAAGCGCAGTTAATCTCCCTACAAAGAAATGGTTGCTTGTACCTGTCGACAGTGCAGCACGAGGTTCTTCATGCTCTGGGCTTCCACCACGAGCAGGTCCGCTCTGACAGAGACCAGTATGTGAGCATCCTCACTCAGAACATCATGCCAGGTCAGCTCAACTACACAAAGCTTTGGTAACACTTTACATTAAGACACACAGAAGCTCAGTTATCCAGGAACAAGAGAGGAATGGATCAGAAACAACCTGATGGGTAACGAGTAATGCATCATTACTTCCTTAATAACTTCTCATAATAATACCAGCATCTGTGAAATACTGTAAATTAGTCAATAATTAGATGATATGATTTTACACCAAACAAGCTACTTCAAACTATCTATGACTGTGTTGCTCAAAGTCACAAAACATCATTCTAAGTTGTTGCTCAGTTGTTTGCGTTTTTTTCACTATTATTTGCTGCTTATGTATCCAATCAAGAAAACTGAAGAATCATAATTACATTTTTTTTCCTTAAGAGTAGATCTGATATGACAGAACTTTCAAATTGATATACAGAACATTGTTTTACATTCATATAAATGAATGTTCAATTTTATGTTGTTTTTTGCCACATTAGACAAATAACTTCCTTAAAATGTAATAATGAGTTTGACTCTGTGTGGAAACATTATACAGGTGATTTTCTCTCACTTGTCACATTAGAATTCAATTCTACTTCCTACATAACAGTAGATTTCTCATTTGTGTTGATCGTGACCGTAATTTATAGGAATGTGAGGATTCAGCTGTTCAGTGTTATTTCAGTGTTTGCTGCATCATCCAGTGTTTTTTGTTTTTGCTTTCCTTTCTCCCTCCTTTCAGGGTCCACATACATTGCATAGGATATTTATTTAGTCCTAAGACTCTCAAACCAATTATTTTAGCAGCAGAGATTAGCTAGGATCTTGATGTCTTTTATGTAGACACTAATTTCTATCAAACCAACGTTTTTTTATTAAATGTTATTGTATCTGATTTCCTGTTGAGCAAAAATTTGTTAAGAAAATGAAGAAATAATGAGTAACTCCTTAGAAGGATGCTTCACTTTATTTGATGGGAAACAAGAACAGTAATACTAAAGTAATCTTTAAGTAACAAAGCAACACTAAGTAACTACTAAGGATGATGCTTTGCTAGTTGGCAGAATACAAAAAGAGTAACGAATGTTAAAGTTAGCATATAGCATTAGGTAGTGTTTTATGCATATAAGTTTTTATGATATGCAAGCATTTATTCATGTGCACATCCATGTAAAAACAAACGCAATGGCACATTTTATTAAACCTCAGTTACTTTGCAATATTCTATTTTTAACCTTTCCCTTTAATTTCTCTCACAGAATGTACAGTAAATGTTACACAATTTTAATAAAAATACACTAACAAATGCAGCCCTTGTGGTTATAAAACACCCAGACAAATGCCAAAGTTGTCATTTTCATACAGTCGAGACTGACAGTGGATTGTGAGGTTGAACATCAGAGCGGACATGATATGTAAATGTTTTAACAGTTTTGCCTGTTTGAAACTTGTGTGCAGGAACACAATCCAACTTTGAGAAAAAGCAGACCAACAATCTGCAGACTTCCTATGACTTCAACTCTGTCATGCACTACCCCAGGTGAGTTTCTGTGTGAAAACAGTAAAGTGAGACCTGTAAGGTATTATATTAACTTACAGGTCTTTATTTTTTACAAGAAAATGTAATCCAGATAAAGCACGGTCAGCAAGTTTAATATGAGCATTCAGTAATTAAAAAAAATAAAATAAAATTCTTTCTTTGTTCATAAGTATTCTTGATATAAGCATGAGTATTTTAAATATGAGCACGATGCACGTTAGATGTTAGATGTTACATTCAACTCATTGTTAAGTAAAGTATCTGCTGTTGTTGGTTCTTTTAGAACTGCGTTCTCCCGTAATGGGCAGCCAACAATTGTTGCCAAGTCCAATCCTAATCTGGATTTTGGACGTGCTACTCAGATGAGTGCCAACGACATTGCCCGTATAAACAGGCTTTATGGATGCTGTGAGTAAAAACTAAAAAAATATATTATAGTTTTGTAAGAAGTAAAAACTTCACAGTCCTCATTACATTTGATGTTTTTCTTCCAAACCAGAACTCTGACAAGAAACTTGGACTTTCCATCCAGATACTCCAACTCTCAATACATCAGGGTCAAGGGTCACATTCACTATGCACCAAATATGAAAGAAAATGAAAACCTGCTACAAAATTTTGCTTATGTCACATACAGAGACATATGCCTATGCTAGAGGGTGATGGTAGTACATCTCTTTTTGTTGATGTTTCTCACTTTTCTTTAGTCTACTATAACTGACTTCTTTATCAATGAATTTGATGATAATTAAGTTTTTAATTATAAATGTTGTTGACAGACATAGCACCAACCATCACCACCACCACCCCCTTCAATAAATATATATTGTCACACAACAATGGTGAAACAGAGTGAACAAATCAAAAGTTAAAGTTAAATATTATTTTCCATCATGATTGCTGTCTGAATCTGTAGTTTCTTCTGTATTAAGAAAATTGGTGCAGATACAGACAGCTGTCAGTGATAGGACAACATTAGCAGTATAGTCCTCAGCCATTAGTCTGTTGAAATCAAGTTGAAATAAATAAAACTAAGGAATAAAATTAATTAGTGTGTGTGTGTGTGTGTGGGGGGTGATCCAAGTCTACATAAGTTTGACAGCATATCTTTGAATTTTCTGTGGTTTCTAAATTTTCTTTTCTTGTTTGACTATTTCTGTAATGAAGTTGCATCAAATAAATTTTTCAGCACAAGGGGGCAGTGTTGTTCCATTATTTTACAGGAATGAATGCTACCGTACAGAGTATCAGTGTATTTCTTACAGGTCTACAGTATTTGGTATGTAGCTCCATGACTGTTGAAGCTTTATCACAAAATAAAACTGATAGCAGGTTTCTTTACACAGTGTGTTCAGCTCAAATATGTTAACAGAAAGAACCGTTACCAGTGACTTTAACGGAAACTGTCCTGGATTTAAAATCCTGATTACGCAAAATCCTAGAAGTATTATCAAGTACAAGTACTTTTTAAAGTTAATATTTCAAGGTTTACACGGTATTTTAACATTGCACCTGGTCAAAATCACACAAGTTTTTATTGGTGGGTCCAAAAGTCCAACATGTTAAACATGACTACAAGTCACAAAACATCATTCTAAGCTGTTATTTAGTTGTTTGGGTTGTTTCACTATTATTTGCTGCTTACATCAAGAAAACTGAAGAATCACACATTTTTCCTTAAGAGTAGATCTTACAGGATTCTCACACTGATATACAGGACATTGATTTACATTCATATAACCCTTGTGCGCCCCGCAAGGGGTCACCCGGACCCGTCCCCCCATCCCACTGAGGCTTGGGGGTCGAGGGGACCCCAGGCCTCCTGACTGCCCGTAGTTGAGGTGGTGGGGGTGGCGGCGGGTGGGTGGGTGGGTGGGGGTCGAGGGGACCCCAGTCGTCCCAGTGGCGGAGGCGGCGGCGGGGGTCACTGGGACCCCACGCCTCCCAGCTCACTGACAAGGGGCCCCTGCGGTGGTGGTGGTGGTGGTGGGGGGGGTGGGGGGGGTCGAGGTGACCCCAGGTCTAGCAATGGCGGCGGCGGCGGGGTCGAGGTGACCCCAGGCCTAGCAATGGCCGCGGCGGCGGGGTCGAGGTGACCCCAGGCCTAACAACAATGGCGGCGGCGGTGGAGGTGCGGGGTCGAGGTGACCCCAGGCCTAGCAATGGCGGTGGGGTGGGGGTCAAGGAGACCCCAGGTCTCCCAATGGCGGTGGCGGCGGTGGGGTGGGGGTCAAGGCGACCCCAGGCTTCCCGGCTCAACGGGACCTCCCCTGCGGTGGTGGGGTCGAGGTGACCCCAGGCCTCTCGATGGCGGGGGTGGGGGATGGGGGGGGTGTCAAGGAGACCCCAGGCCTAACAATGGCGGTGGTGGGGGATGGGGGGGGGTGTCAAGGAGACCCCAGGCCTAACAATGGCGGTGGTGGTGGTGGCGGCAGTGGGGGGGGGGGGGGGGGGGGGGGGGGGGTCGAGGGGACCCCAGGTCTCCCAGCTCAACGGGACCCCCTGTGGCCGGCGACATTCATTGCATGCGTGCTATTGCCCCCGCCCCCTAGTGGCCAGTGATAGTCATTGCACCGCGTGTGACGGGGACACTCACGCGCACACACAGACGCGCACGCACGCACGCGCACACAGACACACACTCGCACACACACGCGCACACAGACACACACTCGCGCACACACACACACAGACACACACACACAAGCACGCGAGGCTACGCAAAGGCCGCTGCAATCGCAGGTCGAGGACTCGACGACGCGAACCCGGGGATCGCGATCACGATCGCCATCGTCATCGACTTCAGCTTCGCCAAACAACCGCTCGATCGTGATCGCGATTGCGATAAAAAAAAAAAATCGCACTGGTGGGGTTGGCCGGCTTCGTTTATCGGTGAGGCGACACGACGCGAACCTACGATCGCCATCATCATCACCATCATCATCATCATCACCATCGCCAAACAACCACACTCGATAGTGATTGAGATAAAAAAAAAACAAAAAAAACCCAAAACCGCCCAAAAAACCACGCACCACCGCGCGCGGACTTCGCAACGCGATAGCCCCAAGCCGAGTTTTGCTTCCGTCACCGCGTAACAAACGACACACTAAAACAAACAAAGCGGTGTCACGCGAATCGTAAAGGACCGTGACCGTCGACACAGCAGGCAGAGGAAAGTCGGGTCATGTCGCGTACGCGGGCGTTCGATTACCGGCGTGCGACGCGATCGCGTCGTCTCGCGGCCACGCCACCTCGGACGATCGGGGTTCCTCCTGGGGTCGGAGTTGCGGACCGCAGTCTACCGGCGAGGACCGGGCCGGGGACGGAGGGTACTGCGAAGAGGGAGATTACGATACCGAAGAAGAAGAAGAAGAAGAAGAAGAAGAAGGGGTAGAGGGTGCCAGAGGGCAGGATGAGGAGAGATATCGCGACGCGAAGGGAGTTTGCGACACGGAGGATGAGGATGATGACGAGGGAGATTACGATACAGAAGAAGAAGAAGAAGAAGAAAAAGAAGAAGAAGAGGTAGAGGGTACCAGAGGTCAGAATGAGGAGAGATATCGCGACACGAAGGGAGTTTGCGATGCGGAGGATGAGGATGATGACGAGGGAGATTACGATACAGAAGAAGAAGAAGATGAAGAGGGTGCCAGAGGGCAGGATGGGGAGAGATATCGCGACACGAAGGGAGTTTGCGACGCGGAGGATGAGGATGATGACGAGGGAGATTACGATACAGAAGAAGAAGAAGAAGAAGAAAAAGAAGAAGAAGAGGTAGAGGGTACCAGAGGTCAGAATGAGGAGAGATATCGCGACACGAAGGGAGTTTGCGATGCGGAGGATGAGGATGATGACGAGGGAGATTACGATACAGAAGAAGAAGAAGAAGAAGAAGAAGAAGAAGAAGAAGAAGAAGAAGAGGTAGAGGGTGCCAGAGGGCAGGATGAGGAGAGATATCGCGACACGGAGGAGGAGGAGGAGGAGGAGGAGGAGGAGGAGGAGGAGGAGGAATTGATGGTGTCGAATCGAGGGACGGTTACGTGGAGATCGACTCCGTTCTCCTCCGATCGCCGGCATCGTTCCTCGTGACGGCAGCGGCGCGTCTCGTCGTCTTCGTCGAACCCGGGTCCCACGGAGCGCGCCCGCGACGCCGTGTCGCAAAACTCGACGGCTTCGGTGTTCCTGGCGTACTTTGAACCCCAGCTCGAGGACCGGGTGATCGCGATGACGAACCTGGAGGCCGGCAGGAGGGCCGGGGCGGGGAGGGGGATCGACGGCTGGCGACCCATGGGTCGAGCCGAGTTTCGCGCGTACGTGGGACTGCTGATCCTCGCCGGCGTGTACAGGTCGAGGGGCGAGGCGTGCGAGAGCCTGTGGCACGCGGAGACCGGTCGCTCGATATTTCGCGCGACCATGCCCCTCAAGACGTTCCGCGCGTGCTCCGCGGCCCTGCGATTTGACGATCGCGACACCAGAGAGGCCCGGCGCCTGGCCGCCGGGCACGACACGCTGGCGCCCATCAGGGAAGTGTGGGACGCGTGGTGCGAGAGGCTGCCTCTCCTGTACGAGCCCGGACCCGAGGTCACGGTGGACGAGAGGCTGGTTCCCTTCAAAGGTGCGTGCCTGTGTGTGTGTGTGTGTGTGTGTGTGTGTGTGTGTGTGTGCGTGTGTGCGTGTGTGTGCGTGTGCGGTGTGCGTGTGTACGACGGAGGCGGTGTGCAAGGTTTTACGCGTAATGAAGCGCTACCCAAAAAAAAAAGGAGAAAAAAAAGAAGAAAAACAAAAACTCCTATTCTACACCCCACCCCCACCCCCCCTCACCCCAGGTCGATGTCCCTTCAGGCAATACATGCCCAGCAAGCCGGCCAGGTACGGGATCAAGCTGTGGGTGGCGTGCGACGCCAAGTCCAGCTACGCGTGGAAGATGCTGGCGTACACCGGGAAACGCAACAAGCGAGGTCCTCCCGAGAAAAACCTGGCGTCCTGAGTGGTGTTCGAGCTGACCGAGGGACTGGGACCGGGCCGCAACGTCACCTTCGACAACTTCTTCACGTCGTACGAGCTGGTCAGGAGGCTGTTCGTCCAAAGGGGCCTCACCTCGCTGGGGACCTTGCGCGCGAACAGGGCCGAGATCCCCAGGCGACTGCTCGAAGTCGAGGGCAGACCGGTGCCGTTGTCGCGATTCGCGTTCTCGTCGACCGCGGAGCCTCCCGACGCGGCCGTGGTCTCCTACCTGGCCAAGCGCAACAAGAACGTGCTGATCCTCACCACGCACGAGCAGCACGTGCGCGCCCCGGGGCTGAGCGGGCGGGCGGACGGGAAGCCCCTGGCGGTGCTCCACTACAATCGCACCAAGGGAGGCGTGAGGAATGAGGAGTCAGTGTCAGTGATAAACGCGCGCGCGCGCGCACGCACGCACACACACACACACACACACACACTTGGCCAGTGCGCCACTGCCCAATACGCCTCGGCCCTGTGTTAGTGATAAACACACACACACGCACACACACTCACACACGCACACACACACGTGGCCAGTGCGCCACTGCCCAATACGTCTTGGCTTTGGCAATAAATCTGCAACCAAATCCATTTCTTCTCCTCCTTCAGCCATTGTGGGTTGACAAAACAGCTATAAAATCAACACAACCATATTTTTGCTTGTGCAGCTGGCTACAGATGCAGTTTGCTAGCTCTGGCTAGTACACTGACTATCCAATCAAAGTGTATGAATATGCTGACGTTACCGTACGCCTGCTAGAGGGCCTGCTAGAGGGCCAACCACTGCAGTGAAGGTGAAAATAATTAACATTGAATGTTTATAGTTTCAGCAGCTGTAACATTTTGAGACCTAAAAGATAAAAAGTGTATAATCAGTTTAAAGGTGCCTCAAGGGTTAATGACCAAAATCACTGAAGTACTTTTATCAGTGTTAAATTTTTTCAAAGTATTTGTTCATTTGTCTTTTATTCACAGGATGCAGGAGTTGGTACTTTGTCAGATAACCATTGTTTCTGATGACAAAGATGGGCTGATTAATTTTTTTTTTTTTGCATTCAGGGTCTTATCTGCTATGTGTACATTCAAAGTCAAGAGACTCAAACTTTCAGTGTAGTTTCCTGATTTTTCACAATATTTCATATAGTTTCATAATGACTTAATGTGTGCTCTGTGTCAACAGCTGCTGGAGGTGAGGGCGAGTGTCCTGGCAGTGAAGGAGGTTGCCTTCTGGGATGGTGTCACCACTGACCTCATGTTGGATGAGGAGGATGGCGTCTCAGAGGGCGTGTCGGGCTGGATTAAGACCCCCAAGCTTCCCCAGCCAGGAGCTCAGTGACCTCTGAGCCAAACTGCAAGACAGACTAGAAGCTCACCCTAAATACAACACTGTGCACCAGAAGTGTTTGTATGCTGGACCATGCTCTGAGAGAAAGCCACCACCACATGGCCCAGAAGTAGCAAAGCATTATATGTCATAATGTTTTTGTTTTCTTTATATATATAGATTATATGATGTGTGTGTGTGTGTGTATGTGCATATTGCTTTATAAATAAAACAAAAAAAAAATTCAAACTTGTGCCTCACAATTTGTTTCTCTTAATTGAATTCCTTTTAGTTGAGGTTATTAGCATGGCATTAATACAACATAACATACAAGGTATATCACAGAAATAATAATTAAAAATAATTTTTATTACTGGGTTATTATTTATTAGGGAGGGGCTTACCCAGGCCTGTCTTTATAAAGGCCAATGGGGGGACAGATCTACCAACCAATTACATGTGAATACTTAATTGTAATGTCATTTTTATCATCCAAAGACTGAGAAGCCACGTGGGTCTCTTGCCGCTGCTTCGGCTTGAGGCGCTGCTATTCATATGTAAAGTGGAGTCGTTAACACCTCCCGCCTGCCGGCTCCCCCCATACCTCTCCTCCCCGCTGATTCTAGTGGTACGTAAACGACCATATCCGTCTCAGGCGAACGAATATGCGCTACCCCGTATGCTGACGAAAGCTGCCGTTTACTAGCGGCGCCCGCGTCAGTATACGGGGACGGATATGCCTCTTTTCGTGCAGTGTAACTTTGAATGGAATATCTACTAATATCCAGATTTTGAGAGCAGTTTCAATCAATCTCTCCTGTGTTCCAGTGGTACATTGTGGTACCTAATGCAAGTTTTTCCTGTTAAAGTCCAGCTTATCAGTCAGAAAACCTTTTTCCAAACACATTAGCACAGACCAACACAACTGTAGTGACCAAACAAACAATACATGTACACATTAGTGTGTGGATCATTAATTAAACCCAGGATACTCAAGCTCCAGACCCCAAACTAAGAGTATACAATGCTGCTTTTGATCCGCACAGTCGTATTCAGTTGTGGTAATGTACTTGCAGCTAACCAGGGCTCACCTACTTTGACCTGCACTGGTTCCAGGAGCCTGATTACCTATTGATTGATTTTCAGTGCTGTGGAGGCATGTGTCAAATTCACTGAGCCTGTGCTCCAAAGCTACAAAGAAACCAAATTTCTCAACAGTACCATTAGCACTAAAGGAGGCCGAGGGTTCCTAAACATTTGACACATCCAGCAGAAGAAAACAAGGAAGAAACCCTCCTCCAGTTTTATTAGTACACACCAAAACTATCGTGCTGATTAAGAAAACAATCAATTTTGACACACTAGTGTGTGGATCATCCCATTTCTAATGCGATTAAACAAGTTTGCACTTTTGTGTAAAGGGCGTGACACACCCAGTTGTAGAAAACATTCAGTTTTTATCACTTTGACACATTCCACAGTTTGATTTCTGACTATATGAATCCTTCAACAAGTTTTTGAATTCTTTCTTTCATCCAGTTTGAGTTCAATAAACCTACAAAGCTGATGCTCCAGACCTCAAACTAACCTAATGTAATGCTGCTTTTGACCCACAAAATACTTTGGAGCTCTGCTTGTTGGTAAGAAGATGTTTGTAATCATATATTATCCATCTGGCATGATCAATTTGCATTAAGTAGCACAATGTGACACTAAAACACAGGAGTGAGTGATGCTAAAAATGGGCTTCTGCATGTGTGTGTAGAGATTCACTTAAACATCACAAGTGATTTATGCTCAATGAATTTGTTAAGAAACACCTGTGAAAAGATTAGTGACAAAGCTCATGTAATGTGACATTAAAGGCAATTTCCTGTTAAAATCCTGGACGTTTCTAAGTGACCCCAAAGATTTGAGCAGTAGTGTGTATTGTATGCATGTATGTGATGAGGATTTTGTTTCAAAGATCAGAATTTTGAACTCTGTCTTTCAGGAAAACTTGAGTTGAAGTGTTTGAAGGCTGATAGCAAACTGTCCCTAACAAGTCCACTTTATTGCATGCTCATTTTCTGTGATTAGTGGTGCATAGGTGTTTAAGATGTGCATGTTGTTGATGCTTATTAATCTGTCATGCTTATTAGTGGCTCATGCTTGCTTAAAGCCTATGTCTGTACTTGACCACAGAGGCAGAGCATCATTCAATCCTGCCAGCTGCCTCTCTTGGCAGCATTTTGAGGATGACAGACTCCACTTTCTCTGCAGGAAGACAGCTCATAACTTTTTAACAGTCTCTCCCTGTACTGATGCTCCTGTATCATCTGCTCTAATCAATAATCACAGTGCAATCTACACCACAGCTCAAAAGTTTGAAGTCAATTAGAAAGGTTCAGTTTTCTGAATGAAATTTGGCTTCATGTTAACACCAAACCAACCATTAATGTAAAGAAATATATAATTGCTTCATTGTGAGACTGATCCTAAACTCTGAATAACTTTGAATGGAATATCTACTAATATCCAGATTTTGAGAGCAGTTTCAATCAATCTCTCCTGTGTTCCAGTGGTACATTGTGGTACCTAATGCAAGTTTTTCCTGTTAAAGTCCAGCTTATCAGTCAGAAAACCTTTTTCCAAACACATTAGCACAGACCAACACAACTGTAGTGAGCAAACAAACAATACATGTACACATTAGTGTGTGGATCATTAATTAAACCCAGGATACTCAAGCTCCAGACCCCAAACTAAGCTTATACAATGCTGCTTTTGATCAGCACAGTCGTATTCAGTTGTGGTAATGTACTTGCAGCTAACCAGGGCTCACCTACTTTGACCTGCACTGGTTCCAGGAGCCTGATTACCTATTGATTGATTTTCAGTGCTATGGAGGCATGTGTCAAATTCACTGAGCCTGTGCTCCAAAGCTACAAAGAAACCAAATTTCTCAACAGTACCATTAGCACTAAAGGAGGCCGAGGGTTCCTAAACATTTGACACATCCAGCAGAAGAAAACAAGGAAGAAACCCTCCTCCAGTTTTATTAGTACACACCAAAACTAGTGTGCTGATTAAGAAAACAATCAATTTTGACACACTAGTGTGTGGATCATCCCATTTCTAATGCGATTAAACAAGTTTGCACTGTTGTGTAAAGGGCGTGACACACCCAGTTGTAGAAAACATTCAGTTTTTATCACTTTGACACATTCCACAGTTTGATTTCTGACTATATGAATCCTTCAACAAGGTTTTGAATTCTTTCTTTCATCCCGTTTGACTTAAACAAACCTATAAAGCTGATGCTCCAGACCTCAAACTAACCTAATGTAATGCTGCTTTTGACCCACAAAATACTTTGGAGCTCTGCTTGTTGGTAAGAAGATGTTTGTAATCATATATTATCCATCTGGCATGATCAATTTGCATTAAGTAGCACAATGTGACACTAAAACACAGGAGTGAGTGATGCTAAAAATAGGCTTCTGCATGTGTGTGTAGAGATTCACTTAAACATCACAAGTGATTTATGCTCAATGATTTTGTTAAGAAACACCTGTGAAAAGATTAGTGACAAAGCTCATGTAATGTGACATTAAAGGCAATTTCCTGTTAAAATCCTGGACGTTTCTAAGAGACCCCAAAGATTTGAGCAGTAGTGTGTATTGTATGCATGTATGTGATGAGGATTTAGTTTCAAAGATCAGAATTTTTGAACTCTGTCTTTCAGGAAAACTTGAGTTGAAGTGTTTGAAGGCTGATAGCAAACTGTCCCTAACAAGTCCACTTTATTGCATGCTCATTTTCTGTGATTAGTGGTGCATAGGTGTTTAAGATGTGCACGTTGTTGATGCTTATTAATCTGTCATGCTTATTAGTGGCTCATGCTTGCTTAAAGCCTATGTCTGTACTTGACCACAGAGGCAGAGCATCATTCAGTCCTGCCAGCTGCCTCTCTTGGCAGCATTTTGAGGATGACAGACTCCACTTTCTCTGCAGGAAGACAGCTCATAACTTTTTAACAGTCTCTCCCTGTACTGATGCTCCTGTATCATCTGCTCTAATCAATAATCACAGTGCAATCTACACCACAGCTCAAAAATTTGAAGTCAATTAGAAAGGTTCAGTTTTCTGAATGAAATTTGGCTTCATGTTAACACTAAACCAACCATTAATGTAAAGAAATATATAATTGCTTCATTGTGAGACTGATCCTAAACTCTGAATAACTTTGAATGGAATATCTACTAATATCCAGATTTTGAGAGCAGTTTCAATCAATCTCTCCTGTGTTCCAGTGGTACATTGTGGTACCTAATGCAAGTTTTTCCTGTTAAAGTCCAGCTTATCAGTCAGAAAACCTTTTTCCAAACACATTAGCACAGACCAACACAACTGTAGTGATCAAACAAACAATACATGTACACATTAGTGTGTGGATCGTTAATTAAACCCAGGATACTCAAGCTCCAGACCCCAAACTAAGCGTATACAATGCTGCTTTTGATCCGCACAGTCGTATTCAGTTGTGGTAATGTACTTGCAGCTAACCAGGGCTCACCTACTTTGACCTGCACTGGTTCCAGGAGCCTGATTACCTATTGATTGATTTTCAGTGCTGTGGAGGCATGTGTCAAATTCACTGAGCCTGTGCTCCAAAGCTACAAAGAAACCAAATTTCTCAACAGTACCATTAGCACTAAAGGAGGCCGAGGGTTCCTAAACATTTGACACATCCAGCAGAAGAAAACAAGGAAGAAACCCTCCTCCAGTTTTATTAGTACACACCAAAACTATCGTGCTGATTAAGAAAACAATCAATTTTGACACACTAGTGTGTGGATCATCCCATTTCTAATGCGATTAAACAAGTTTGCACTTTTGTGTAAAGGGCGTGACACACCCAGTTGTAGAAAACATTCAGTTTTTATCACTTTGACACATTCCACAGTTTGATTTCTGACTATATGAATCCTTCAACCAGTTTTTGAGTTCTTTCTTTCATCCAGATTGACTTAAACAAACCTACAAAGCTGATGCTCCAGACCTCAAACTAACCTAATGTAATGCTGCTTTTGACCCACAAAATACTTTGGAGCTCTGCTTGTTGGTAAGAAGATGTTTGTAATCATATATTATCCATCTGGCATGATCAATTTGCATTAAGTACCACAATGTGACACTAAAACACAGGAGTGAGTGATGCTAAAAATGGGCTTCTGCATGTGTGTGTAGAGATTCACTTAAACATCACAAGTGATTTATGCTCAATGACTTTGTTAAGAAACACCTGTGAAAAGATTAGTGACAAAGCTCATGTAATGTGACATTAAAGCCAATTTCCTGTTAAAATCCTGGACGTTTCTAAGAGACCCCAAAGATTTGAGCAGTAGTGTGTATTGTATGCATGTATGTGATGAGGATTTTGTTTCAAAGATCAGAATTTTTGAACTCTGTCTTTCAGGAAAACTTGAGTTGAAGTGTTTGAAGGCTGATAGCAAACTGTCCCTAACAAGTCCACTTTATTGCATGCTCATTTTCTGTGATTAGTGGTGCATAGGTGATTAAGAAGTGCATGTTGTTGATGCTTATTAATCTGTCATGCTTATTAGTGGCTCATGCTTGCTTAAAGCCTATGTCTGTACTTGACCACAGAGGCAGAGCATCATTCAATCCTGCCAGCTGCCTCTCTTGGCAGCATTTTGAGGATGACAGACTCCACTTTCTCTGCAGGAAGACAGCTCATAACTTTTTAACAGTCTCTCCCTGTACTGATGCTCCTGTATCATCTGCTCTAATCAATAATCACAGTGCAATCTACACCACAGCTCAAAAGTTTGAAGTCAATTAGAAAGGTTCAGTTTTCTGAATGAAATTTGGCTTCATGTTAACACTAAACCAACCATTAATGTAAAGAAATATATAATTGCTTCATTGTGAGACTGATCCTAAACTCTGAATAACTTTGAATGGAATATCTACTAATATCCAGATTTTGAGAGCAGTTTCAATCAATCTCTCCTGTGTTCCAGTGGTACATTGTGGTACCTAATGCAAGTTTTTCCTGTTAAAGTCCAGCTTATCAGTCAGAAAACCTTTTTCCAAACACATTAGCACAGACCAACACAACTGTAGTGACCAAACAAACAATACATGTACACATTAGTGTGTGGATCATTAATTAAACCCAGGATACTCAAGCTCCAGACCCCAAACTAAGCTTATACAATGCTGCTTTTGATCAGCACAGTCGTATTCAGTTGTGGTAATGTACTTGCAGCTAACCAGGGCTCACCTACTTTGACCTGCACTGGTTCCAGGAGCCTGATTACCTATTGATTGATTTTCAGTGCTGTGGAGGCATGTGTCAAATTCACTGAGCCTGTGCTCCAAAGCTACAAAGAAACCAAATTTCTCAACAGTACCATTAGCACTAAAGGAGGCCGAGGGTTCCTAAACATTTGACACATCCAGCAGAAGAAAACAAGGAAGAAACCCTCCTCCAGTTTTATTAGTACACACCAAATCTATCGTGCTGATTAAGAAAACAATCAATTTTGACACACTAGTGTGTGGATCATCCCATTTCTAATGCGATTAAACAAGTTTGCACTTTTGTGTAAAGGGCGTGACACACCCAGTTGTAGAAAACATTCAGTTTTTATCACTTTGACACATTCCACAGTTTGATTTCTGACTATATGAATCCTTCAACCAGTTTTTGAGTTCTTTCTTTCATCCAGATTGACTTACAGATGCAGCCACCTAATGTTGCCGCATCCAGCCAGACGTCGGCCAGCTGAAGTCCAGCTCCCCGCTGGCCGACGTCCGGCTGTCGTCGGGCTGGAAGTCCCCCTCCTTCTCCTGGGCGTATCTACTTTCCAGCATGAACACACCCCTTTCCCTCAATTGTAGACTGTCACCAAAAGGTGGCGCCTTCTTAACAAAAACGTTGAGTTCTGTGATTCAAAAAAGTTTTGGTGAAGTATCAAGTTTTGAAAACCTAAAATAGATGCCTAAAATTTTTGTCAGTATGACCTTTCACACATTTCCATTGCGAATCACCAAAAGATTCCTTTGTTTCACTTCATCTTTTAACTAAATAAGTAAATAAATACAGTAGGTTAAAAAAGAAGCGGTGCTGCGCTGAGCCAACCCGGTCTCACGGCAGTTCGTGCAGTAGTCACGAAATTTAATCTATTGATTCGTGCTCATGAACACGAATTCCCTCTTTTTTCGTGTTACTCGGCACGACTTCTAACCTGCCTGAAATGCAGTGGGATAAAGTTCGTGCCTCTGAGCACGACTTCTAAGCTGCAGTATAGTTTTTTTTTGTTTTTTTTTTTGCCCCCTGTCCCCCTTTTTTCCCCCCTTTTCTTTTGAACTGGAAGCTCAGAAGCTGAATTATGCCTTTAATTGCGATCCTTAACCGCCACTTTTCCTTTTGACATGAATTTCTCCTTGTTTCATTTAATGTGGGGTGCTGCTTATGGTTGTAACGATGACATTTGTGGGGCTTTTTAGGTCTAAATTTATATTTACGTGTTTATGGTTAGTGCTATATTCGGTGTCCAATTTTTTCTGTGAGTTCCGTGGTCTGAAGCCGTTTTTCCTCTGTGTTAAATCCATGAACCAACGATGAATAAATAAATGAACTACAGTACCCATGACCCCCATCGGCCGTGACCATGGTCACGCGTATTCCCGTTGCTGTCCAGGTAAATTGCATTAGTTCACCCGCTTCGGATGTTATCAGGTAATTACTGACTTTATTAGCGGTTTTCAGGCCCGTAGATATGGGCCAGCAAGGGCCGTCTGCACCTCGTAGTCAGTCGAGAAGGTAGTTATCGTTCTAACGGAGGATCACTGACAGAGGGATGAAGGACTACAGAAGAAGGACTACAGAAGCCATGCTCGCTGACTTCCGGCGGATGCTGCAGTGTTCAGGTAAGAGGATTTCAATGGACAGCGTTTATATAGTGATATTATTAAGGCAGTGAGTTCAATAAGCACTTGAAATTAGATTAATGTGGTGTAAGAGAGCGCTGATATCCCAACTCTGAGATGCATTTGTAGAGATTATTGCGGGTTTTGCCGTCTTTGAGACGCTAGCTTAAATTTTCTGTGCAAATGTTAGCGGATATCGTAGGAAAGCGTTCACTATTTAAACAATGTTATGACAGAAATATGAGCTTCTGGACTTACTAGTTAAGTAAAATGATTATTTTCAGCCACAGATTCCAAATAAATATCCTGATGAGCTTCAGTGCATCCATATTCAATATCTGCGAGTACAGTGCTTCGTTTAATCTGCATTGAACTGACCCAGGCTTATCACAATGTAAAATAAAATGATACTGGTCTGAACACAGTTGCTGGATCAGGTGACCCTGAAGCCTCTCTTAGTTATGCTGCTATAGGCCTAGACTGCTGGGGAGGTTCCCGTGATTTCTTTATATTCACTGTAAACAAACCTTATATTAGCAAGTTTCTTATATTCACTATTTAAACAAAGAGCAGTCTGTTTATACTTCAGACTGCTGGCTTACTTGTGGTTCCTATGATACTTAAGAGTAGAATGGGATGCAGAGCCTTCAGCTCTTCTGTGGAAAGAGCCTTGAGGTGACTGTTGTGATTTGGCGCTATACACATAAAACTGAAAGTCTGGCTGCCTTTAATCCTCTGTGACAAACCTGAGGATCCATGAAACCTGCCAGCACCTGACAATGAGCTGAAACTTACAGTGTATTACAGTGTATTACTTACAGTGTATTAGCTTCCAGACTCTGGGAATCCTGTCAGTGAGCAGGGACTGATTCACTGTCCTCAGCTTTAAACAAACCCAGTCTCCATCTCAGGTTTTGACTCAGCCTGCTTTGGAATCACTAATCTAGAAGCATCAGGCTACTTACTTTCAGCACCATAATTTTGTTACTGATTCATTAATATGTTTTACATATTACATACAATATACTACTACATACAATATACATACATACATATTTTACATATTACATACAATATGTTTACATATTTACATACAATATGTTTTACATATTAATGAATCAGTAATTTTTGGCATTTTTGTGGAAGAGGAGGTTCATCTTTAATATTCAGGCTATATCAGCTACCAGTTTATAAACCTGTTTAGTGCTGCAGCAACAATCAAACATTTCCACTTCATACATCATTGTAGTTTGTGTCTTTGCTCTTTCAGAACTGAATTGGAAATCCAAAGGTGCTGGAAAGCTTCTTCTCCAACCCTCAAAGCCAAACTTCACCCATGAGAGCTGACAGCATGCAATCATTTTTGAAGTGACATTCTCATAAATAAAGGTGAGCAATGATACTTAATGTGTACTTTTTGGTTATCATGTTTAAAGGTTTGTCATTGCTCACAGTGGCCTTGTATTTATTAGGCATTTCCAGAATAGTATCCAGCAGTTTCTTGTGAGCTGAGCTGAATCATTTTTCTTTTAATACATGTTTAACATTCACTTGAGTATTACTTGTTGTACATAACTGTGGCTCTGAAACAAAGGCTCTCCTGAAGGAGAAGAAGAGAGCCTTTAGATCAGGAAATAAGGAGGAGCTGAGAGCTGTGCAGAAGGATCACAGAAGGAAAATCAGGGATGGAAAACACACCTACAGAAAGAAGATGGAGGACCAGCTACTGCAGAGCAACACCAGTGGAGTTTGGAGAAGCTTGAACTCAAGTTCAGGCCACAAACCAAGCCCACTCTGAGACTTAGTGTAGAGTGGGTGAACAACTTGGACCACTAGAACTACCAGCATTTTCACACTACTCCTTTTTCTACCAAGCGCCTCCAAATGGCAGTTTACATCTCATTAGGCCACCTTTTGTTATGTACACGGGGCCAGTAGATCGGAATGTGTGTGGGATGGGTGTGGGGGTGGGGATGGGTTACCACTGATGACCCAGGGTCGCCAGGTGTATAAAAAGCCAGGTCACAACACATATTTCACCTTTAATAAGAACAAATTTGTAATTGAGATCCCAGATTTTGAAGAGATGTTTTGTGTTCTCCGTGCTTCAGGTTCACAGCAGATGGAAGGAAACTCAAACAGCCACTAATGTAGCCGTTGTGCTGACTGTAGACTGAGGGATCTCTTCAAATTGTTGTATTCCTCCTCTTCCTCGTCACCCACTGCTTCAGATCTTGCTGTCACCATCAGACTGCAGCAGTTATGTTATTTAGCCATGAAACATGTCGTCACCCTCCCTTGATTTTTTTCAGGCTTTTCAGAAAACACAAAAAACTGAACTGAATGTTGAAAATTTAATTTGGACAAAAATAAAATTTAAAAAATGTCTTTGACCATTTTTTTAGGAGGGTGACGATATATAACCTTGTTCAGCCTGTTTAGGAATGCACTGAGATCAATAACCTAATTTCCAACGCAGATCTGGAGAAACAGCAAAAACCAACGGGACCCTACACAGCCACAGATGCTGCTCCAGAGCTAGAAGTTCTAAACCATAAACACCAACCTGGGAAACTTGCTAAGTGTGACAGGTCCAACATAACCCCAGATACAGCCCAGCCACAGGGTGAACCAAATCTTTCAGATAATGACAACAGAGAACCAAACGCACCTCCCTCCTAAACTCACCAGCCTGCACCAACCTGACATTTCTCCTCCCTGAGTTAAATAGATGAATGGAAGTTAAATGGTTACAAACATAAAAACCACGGGTCCACAGACAGGAGCAGTGAGCTGAAATCAGCACAAAGCTACCCGAGAGGCTGTATTGAACTACTATATATAATTTAATCATTTGTCCTGACTGGTTTCACCTCAGATGTTCTTTCTCCTTTTGGTAGATTTCTCCCACCTCTGTTTTGATGCCAAGAAGAAGAAGAAGCTGCTTCAGAGAAGTGGGCTTCATGGTCTCAGTGCACAGCAACATGTGTTTTCACTGCCACAATCAAAACATTGAATAAAATCTATGTATTGTTGTTTGGAAATGTGTCACATTACTACATGCTAAGGTGTGTTATTAAAGAAAAAAATGAGTTCTATTTTTCTGGTTTGATGATATCCGAAGCTTTTGATTCAAAACGTTTATTTTCCACTGGACAAAATATTTACTGTTGCACATTTATTTCTCATAGGGATTTTTTCTTTCCATATTTCAGTCTCTGGTTCTTGAGAGTCATGGCTCTGTCTGGTCTCTGACAGAGATCCTTAAAAATATTATTGGAAAGTACCTATTAATTTTACTTTCAAACAGCTTTATGTGAATGTTATCTTTTCATTTATAATTTTTAATATATTGATCACAGTGTAGTGTACCGTAGAGGCATCCAAAAATAATGAGACTGGGCTGCTTGTGTGTGATTTGGAAGGTTTGTGTCTGTCTGTGACTCTGCAGAGGTTAAAGCTGTGATCCAGTCTCAGTCTCTGACTGAAGGTTGCTGAGACTCTGATTAGATACACAATGTGAAGTTCACAATTCTCTAAACAAATAAAATGGTAATGACAAACATGAACAGCTGTACTTATTTCAGAGACATGAATGTTTACAAACATAATATTTATTTTAAGGATTGGACTTCATAAAGCGCACTGATGTTAGAGTGTGTGTTCATATTTAAATCATTTTGTAGGCTGAAATTGTAACGGTGGACCTGAGATGGTCCAGAGAAAGTAAACACATGTTAATTGGAGTAATATCAACAACAGACTGAGACAGACAGCTGTGAAATGCGCACACAATGACGTCACCTCATTCACTGCTAGCTACACTGCTAGCTACATCGTATCATTCATGATCATCTATGTAAACAACGTTTAAAGAAGCCGCCACAGCTCTGCAGCTGTAACTGTTTCAAATCATATATTTTTGCTCGTTTGAACTCTGAGGATGTTTTTAAAACGGTCTTAAAAGGCTGTTTCTATGGTGGTTGTCACGGACGCCTCAGCAGCTTCTTAGGCTAACCTGGCGCGTCCGGTTCCTGCTGCTAGCTGTCTGCCGCAGGAAGGCTGCGTCCCATTTCAAAGAGCCGCCGCTCCGTCGTAACTGTGGCTCAAACACCACTTTATCCTTTAAGAAAAGGCCTTTTATAGCCACTGATGACACACACACACTAATGCACGTCACTGTCACAGTGTGACTTCACTAAAACCTCTAAAGTATTGTTTATAAAATGGAAAATGAACCGGGCAGGGCTCTGATGATGGAGGCTCTGCAGCTGACGTTTCACAATCCTGATTGACTCGCTGTACATTCCTATAATTAATCAGAGCAGAGTTTAGACTGCACAGTGTGCTGCGCTCACTGTTACTGTGTCAGCTGCTGCCTTCATATATGTTTGCTGCTGAGGTTTGATGAAGCAGGTGGAGGAGAGTCAAAGAAGTAAATATTAATCCACTTATTATGCAATTACTAACCCTAACCCTAGCTCAGCATACAATAACGACTGCCGGTATTATTAGTTTGGGAAGGAGTCATTTTGGTCGCAGTTTTGATTATAAAATAAAAGGGAAAATATAAACAAACAAAAAGCTTAACATTGTGAAGACTTGGAAGAACAATGTGACACTGATGAGAGGATTAGGCTTCCCAGGTCATTCCCAGGCCAAACCGGCTGGTGATCAGAATTATTTTAATTATTTTTTTACCCAGTTTCGCTGGCGGTGCAGCGCTCAGAGCCTGTACGAGGTCCCGGGCTGAACTTCAAGCCCAGCCCTTCCCTCCAGACAATACTCACTGCTCCACTATAATGACCGCTTTACTCTCATCTTTCTATTGTTTTTAATGGACAGTTCCGCTTACAATTACAGTTCAATGATGTGAGGATCCTTGGTACAGTATACAGCGGGCTGTAAATGAATGCGCTTCCACTATTACTGCTCCTCCTGGTGGATCAACAAGACATTACCACCATTTTCCCCAAATGCTGCTTAGGGGCGTTCCCACCAGTGGCCGGAATTCCTACGTCATTAGCGGGGGATCGCGTTTAGGCCAAGGTTCGGCCACGAATCGGCCAAGGACCGGCCAAGGTCGCGTCACGGATCGGCCGGCCATTTTCGGTGGCTGCATCTGTAATCAAACCTATAAAGCTGATGCTCCAGACCTCAAACTAACCTAATGTAATGCTGCTTTTGACCCACAAAATACTTTGGAGCTCTGCTTGTTGGTAAGAAGATGTTTGTAATCATATATTAGCCATCTGGCATGATCAATTTGCATTAAGTACCACAATGTGACACTAAAACACAGGAGTGAGTGATGCTAAAAATGGGCTTCTGCATGTGTGTGTAGAGATTCACTTAAACATCACAAGTGATTTATGCTCAATGATTTTGTTAAGAAACACCTGTGAAAAGATTAGTGACAAAGCTCATGTAATGTGACATTAAAGCCAATTTCCTGTTAAAATCCTGGACGTTTCTAAGTGACCCCAAAGATTTGAGCAGTAGTGTGTATTGTATGCATGTATGTGATGAGGATTTTGTTTCAAAGATCAGAATTTTTGAACTCTGTCTTTCAGGAAAACTTGAGTTGAAGTGTTTGAAGGCTGATATCAAACTGTCCCTAACAAGTCCACTTTATTGCATGCTCATTTTCTGTGATTAGTGGTGCATAGGTGTTTAAGATGTGCATGTTGTTGATGCTTATTAATCTGTCATGCTTATTAGTGGCTCATGCTTGCTTAAAGCCTATGTCTGTACTTGACCACAGAGGCAGAGCATCATTCAATCCTGCCAGCTGCCTCTCTTGGCAGCATTTTGAGGATGACAGACTCCACTTTCTCTGCAGGAAGACAGCTCATAACTTTTTAACAGTCTCTCCCTGTACTGATGCTCCTGTATCATCTGCTCTAATCAATAATCACAGTGCAATCTACAACACAGCTCAAAAGTTTGAAGTCAATTAGAAAGGTTCAGTTTTCTGAATGAAATTTGGCTTCATGTTAACACCAAACCAACCATTAAGGTAAAGAAATATATAATTGCTTCATTGTGAGACTGATCCTAAACTCTGAATAACTTTGAATGGAATATCTACTAATATCCAGATTTTGAGAGCAGTTTCAATCAATCTCTCCTGTGTTCCAGTGGTACATTGTGGTACCTAATGCAAGTTTTTCCTGTTAAAGTCCAGCTTATCAGTCAGAAAACCTTTTTCCAAACACATTAGCACAGACCAACACAACTGTAGTGATCAAACAAACAATACATGTACACATTAGTGTGTGGATCATTAATTAAACCCAGGATACTCAAGCTCCAGACCCCAAACTAAGCTTATACAATGCTGCTTTTGATCAGCACAGTCGTATTCAGTTGTGGTAATGTACTTGCAGCTAACCAGGGCTCACCTACTTTGACCTGCACTGGTTCCAGGAGCCTGATTACCTATTGATTGATTTTCAGTGCTGTGGAGGCATGTGTCAAATTCACTGAGCCTGTGCTCCAAAGCTACAAAGAAACCAAATTTCTCAACAGTACCATTAGCACTAAAGGAGGCCGAGGGTTCCTAAACATTTGACACATCCAGCAGAAGAAAACAAGGAAGAAACCCTCCTCCAGTTTTATTAGTACACACCAAAACTATCGTGCTGATTAAGAAAACAATCAATTTTGACACACTAGTGTGTGGATCATCCCATTTCTAATGCGATTAAACAAGTTTGCACTGTTGTGTAAAGGGCGTGACACACCCAGTTGTAGAAAACCATCCATCCATCCATCCATTTTCTTCCGCTTATCCGGGGCCGGGTCGCGGGGGCAGAAGCCTAAGCAGAGAAGCCCAGGCTTCCCTTTCCCCAGCCACCTCCTCCAGCTCATCCGGAGGGACCCCAAGGCGTTCCCAGGCCAGCCGAGATACATACTCTCTCCAGCGTGTCCTGGGTCTACCATGGGGCCTCTTCCCGGTGGGACATGCCCGGAACACCTCACCCAGGAGGCGGCCAGGAGGCATCCTAATCAGATGCCCGAGCCACCTCAACTGGCTCCTTTCGATGTGGAGGAGCAGCGGCTCTACTCTGAGCCCCTCCCGGATGGCCGCACTCCTCACCCTATCTCTAAGGGAGAGGCCAGCCACCCTTCGAAGGAAACTCATTTCTGCCGCTTGTATTCGCGATCTTATTCTTTCGGTCACTACCCAAAGCTCGTGACCATAGGTGAGGGTAGGAACGTAGATCGACCTGTAAATCGAGAGCTTCGCTTTTACGCTAAGCTCCCTCTTCACCACGACGGACCGGTGCAGCGTCCGCATCACTGCAGAAGCAGCCCCGATCCGCCTGTCGATCTCCCGTTCCCTTCTCCCATCACTCGTGAACAAGACCCCGAGATACTTGAACTCCTCCACTTGAGGCAAGAACTCGTTCCTGCGCCGGAGATGGCACTCCACCCTTTTCCGGCTGAGGACCATGGCCTCAGACTTAGAGGTGCTGATTCTCATGCCAGCCGCTTCACACTCGGCTGCGAACCGTTCCACTGCGAGCTGGAGGCCCCCCCCTGATGAAGCCAACAGAACCGCATCATCTGCAAAAAGCAGAGATGAGACTCTGAGGCCACCAAGGAAGAAGCCTTCCGCCACCTGGCAGCCCTGACGGAGTCCAACACCCACAGGAAACGAATCCGACTTATTACCGGCTATACGGACCAAGCTCTCACTGTGGTTGTACAAGGACTGAATGGCCCGCAACAATGGGCCAGACACCCCATACTCCCGCAGAACCTCCCAAAGGACACCCCGAGGGACACGGTCGAATGCCTTCTCCAAGTCCACAAAGCACATGTAGACTGGTTGGGCAAACTCCCACGCACACTTGAATATCCTTGAGAGGATAAAGAGCTGGTCCAGCTTTCCACGACCAGGACGAAAACCGCATTGTTCCTCCTGAATCCGAGGTTCGACTAACGGACGCACCCTCCTTTCCAGCACCCTGGCATAGACCTTACCGGGGAGGCTGAGGAGTGTGATCCCCCGAAAGTTGGAGCACACCCTCCGGTCTCCCTTCTTAAACATGGGGACCACCACCCCGGTCTGCCAATCCAATGGCACTGCCCCAGATCTCCACGCGATGTTGCAGAGTTGTGTCAACCAAGACAGCCCTACAACATCCAGAGCCTTCAGGAACTCAGGGCGAATCTCGTCCACCCCAGGGGCTCTGCCACCAAGGAGTTGTTTAACTAGTGACCTCACCCCCAGTGATGGTCAAGTCATCCCCCTCATCCCCAGACTCTGCTTCCACTACAGAAGGCGTGTCAGTGGGATTCAGAAGGTCCTCGAAGTATTCCTTCCACCGTCCGATTATAGCCTCAGTTGAAGTCAGCAGCACCCCCCCCCCCCCCCCCCCCCCCGCACTATAAACAGTGTGAGTGAAGCACTGCTTTCCCCTCCTGAGTCGCCTGACAGTTTGCCAGAATCGCTTCGATGCCGTCCGAAAGTCTTTTTCCATAGCCTCACCAAACTCCTCCCACACCTGAGTTTTTGCTTTGGCCACTACCCGAGCTGCATTCCGCTTGGCCTGTCGATACCTGTCAGCTGCCTCCGGAGTCCCACAGGCTAACCAAGCCCGATAGGACTCTTTCTTCAGCTTGATGGCTCCCTTCACCTCCGGTGACCACCATCTGGTTTGGGGGTTACCACCACGACAGGCACCAACCACCTTGCAGCCACAGCTCTGAGCAGCAGCCTCAACAATGGAGGTGCGGAACATGGTCCATTCGGACTCAATGTCCTCAGCCTCCCTCGGAATGCTGTCGAAGTTCTGCCGGAGGTGGGAGTTGGTACACAAGATGGCGGCGCGCACAGACGCAGCGGCTCACAGCTCTTCCTTTCGGTGCTCTTTTTTGTACTTTTTGTATTTCATATTTGTTAGTTTTGGTGCATTTGTCTCTGCAAACAACTGCTACACACGCCAGGATCTTGTGGACATTGGCTACCGGCACAAGATATCAGTATCGAGTGATTTTCACTACACTCATAACATCCCAGACAACATAGCGAGACCGCCGGGGGCTCCGTGGATTGTTATCGGGTCTGGAAGGCGCTGCCGACGGCGGAGGGAGAGGAAGCAGAAGCGGGGCTGCAGGTCCGGCTCTATGCTGAAGCTGAAATGCCAACCACACAGGCCTCCTCTGCCGAGCCTGTGTCTCTCCAACGCCAGGTCCATGGTAAATAAAACGGACAACCTAGAGTTAGAGCTGGCTGTAAATCGCTATGTTCGTGACTGCTGTGTAATGATTATCACCGAGACCTGGCTAAACCCCCACATTCCCGATGCTAGCGTGCAGCTAGCAGGCCGCACTCTGCTACGCGGAGATCGGACCAAGGACTCCGGTAAGAGCAGGGGAGGGGGTCTCTGTATTTACGTGCATGAGGACTGGTGTAACAACGGAACAATCATAGACAAACATTGTTCCCCAGACCTCGAGTACATGTCTGTAAGATGTTGGCCCTTTTTTCTACCCAGAGAGCTAACAGTAGTGATCGTCACAGCTGTGTATATAGCTCCCGATGCTAACGTTAGCATGGCGCTCTCTCTCCTGCTGAACGCCATTAACGAACAGCAGCGGGTCCACCCCGACGGTGTTCTTATTATCGCGGGAGACTTTAACAAGGCCAACTTAAAGACTGTACTCCCGAAATTCCACCAACATGTCAAATGTTCCACAAGAGGGGAGAACACTCTTGACCATGTTTACTCCAACATTAAGCCCGCTTACAGAGCCAAACCCCTCCCCCACCTCGGCCAGTCCGACCATCTTTCCCTGCTGCTCACCCCAGCATACACCCCCCTCAGACGGAGAGCCAGGCCTACTGTAAAAACCATTACAACCTGGCCTGAAAACGCACTCTCCGACCTACAGGACTGCTTTGCATACACAGACTGGGACTTATTCGAACACGAGGACCTAGAAACATTCACAGGGACGGTACTGGACTACATTAAGTTCTGTATCGGAAATGTGACTGTCAGCAAAAACATCCGGGTTTTCCCTAACCAGAAACCCTGGATGAACAGCCAGGTCCGTTCACTCCTCAAAACCCGTGATGCTGCCTTCAGGTCAGGCGACAGAGCTCTGTACAGTGCTGCTCGAGCTGACCTGAAAAGAGGAATTAAAAAAGCCAAAACGGACTACAGGAGGAGAATAGAGTCCCATCTGTCCAGCAATAACACACGGGAGGTGTGGCAGGGCATTCAGAACATCACAAACTTCAGAGGCTGTGATGTGACTGCAGGAGACCTGAGTGTGTCACTAGCAGAGGAACTTAACTGTTTCTTTGCTCGCTTTGAGATGCCTCAGGACCACCCATCTGCTCCAGTCCTGCCCCCCCCACCAGGCTGCACCCCACTCACTGTCCAGGAGCATGAGGTACGGCACGTGCTCCTGGCAGTGAACCCCAGGAAGGCTACCGGACCAGACGGAGTACCTGGCAAGGTGATCAGAGCGTGTGCCCACCAGCTCACACTGATTCTCACCAGGATTTTCAACCGCTCCCTGGCCCAAGCAGTCATCCCCCCCTGCCTAAAAACAGCCACAATCATCCCCGTGCCCAAAAGGTCATCTGTCACCAGCCTAAATGATTACCGCCCTGTGGCCCTCACACCGGTAATCATGAAGTGCTTTGAGAGGCTGGTTCTCCAGCACATCAAAGACCACCTGCCCCCCACTTTCGACACCCATCAGTTTGCATATCGTGCAAACAGATCCACAGAGGACGCCATCGCTGTAGCTCTCCACTCTGTGTTAAGCCACTTGGAGCAGCAGCAGAGCTATGCTCGCATGCTCTTTCTGGATTACAGCTCAGCGTTCAACACAATCATCCCGGACATTCTCACCACCAAACTGCACACCCTGGGCCTCCCCCCTCTCACATGTTCCTGGATCAAGGACTTCTTAACCAACCGGCCCCAGACTGTGAGACTTGGCCCCCATCTCTCCTCCACCCGCACACTGAGCACTGGCTCCCCACAGGGCTGTGTGCTGAGCCCCCTCCTGTACTGCCTCTACACCCATGACTGCAGTCCGGCCCACAATAACAACCTCATCGTCAAATTTGCTGACGACACCACAGTGGTCGGACTCATCTCGAAGGGAGATGAGGCAGCTTACAGAGAGGAGGTCTTGAAGTTGACAGCCTGGTGTTCAGAGAACAACCTGGTACTGAACACCATGAAAACCAAAGAGATCATCATCGACTTCAGGAAGCACAGGACTGACCCAGCTCCCCTCTACATCAACGGCGAGCATGTGGAGAGGGTCCACACCTTCAGGTTTCTTGGTGTCCTCATCTCTGCTGATCTCTCTTGGTCAGATAACATCACAGCTGTTATCAAGAAGGCTCAGCAGCGACTTCACTTCCTGAGGGTCCTCAGGAAGAACAACTTGGACTCAAACCTGCTGCTGACCTTCTACCGCTCATCCATTGAGAGCCTGCTGACGTACTGTATCACAGTATGGTACGGCAGCTGCACTGAGGCAGACAGGGTCAGGCTTCAGAGGGTAGTCAAGACAGCACAAAGAATCGTTGGCTGCCCTCTCCCCTCCCTGATGGACATCTACACCTCCCGCTGCATCAGCAGAGCCAGGAACATCATCAAGGACAGCTCACACCCTGGCTTTGACCTGTTTGACCTGCTGCCCTCTGGCAGGCGCTACAGGTGCATCAAAGCCAGAACAAACAGACTCAAGAACAGTTTCTTCGCCAGAGCAATCACCACCCTGAACTCACACACTCACCCACTGTAACTGTGCAATATTATATTATTCATACTGAACAATATCTGACATTCCTATATTGTGTAATATCCAGTATTCATTCACTAGTGCAATATTCATTCACCAAGTGCAATATTCATCATCTTCATTATTATATGTATACACATATTTACTTTTCTTACAATGTACAGATGCACCAATATATGTATATATTTTTATACATGCTATTTTTTGTATATTTTACACATTGTTTATTTCTGTAGATCTCTTGATTATATTGATCATACTAGATTATAATATTTTCATAATATTTTTATTTTAGAGAGTTTGATTTTCTGTTACATGGCACTGAACAGGAGTGGTCCTCCAATCTCATTGTACATCCTGTATAATGACAATAAAGGCATTCTATTCTATTCTATTATAAGATCTCCCGGACTGGGGCTTCTGCCAGGCGTTCCCAGCGCACCCTCACAATACGTTTAGGTGCGCCAGGTCTGTCCAGCATCTTCCCCCGCCACCTGATCCAACTCACCACCAGGTGGTGATCAGTTGACAGCTCAGCTCCTCTCTTCACCCGAGTGTCCAAAACATACGGCCACAGATCTGATGATACGATTACAAAATCGATCATCGACCTGCGACCTAGGGTGTCCTGGTGCCATGTGCACTTATGGACATCCTTGTGTTCGAACACGGTGTTTGTTATGGACAAACTGTGGTTTGCACAGAAGTCCAATAACAAAACACCATTCGGGTTCAGATCGGGCAGGCCGTTCCTCCCAATCACGCCCCTCCAGGTCTCACTGTCATTGCCCACGTGAGCGTTGAAGTCTCCCAGCAAGACTATGGAGTCACCAGATGGAGCACTCTCCAGCACCCCGCCCAGCAACTCCAAAAAGGGTGGGTACCCTGAACTGTCATTCGGCGCATAAGCGCAAACAACAGTCAGGACCCGTTCCCCAGCCCGAAGGCGCAGGGAAACTACCCTCTCGTCCACCGGTGAAAACTCCGACGTACAGGCAGCAAGCCGGGGGGATACAAGAATACCCACCCCAGCTCGCCGCCTCTCACCGAGGGCAACTCCAGACTGGAACAGAGTCCAGCCCTTCTCCAGGAGACTGGTTCCAGAGCCCAGGCCATGCATTGAGGTGAGCCCAACTATATCTAGCTGGTATCTCTCAACCTCACGCACTAGCTCAGGCTCCTTCCCCACCAGAGAGGTGACATTCCATGTCCCAATAGCCAGTTTCGATAGCCGGGGATCAGTCTGCCAGGGCCTCCGCCCTCGGCCACCGCCCGACACACACTGCACCCGACCCCTACGACACCTCCTGCGGGTGGTGGGCCTGCAGGAGGGCGGGCCCATGTAACCTCTTCGGGCTGCGCCCGGCCAAGCACCACGGGCTAATGCCTGGCCACCAGACGCTCTCCCTCGAGCTCCCTCCCCAGGCCTGGCTCCAGGGTGGGGCCCCGGTAACCCTATCCCGGGCAGGGTAAACTGTTCCCTTGTTTTTTCACTCATAAGGGTCTTCTGAACCGCTCTTTGTCTGGACCCTCACCCAGGACCAGTTTGCCATGGGAGACCCTACCAGGGGGACAAGCCCCCAGACAACATAGCTCCTGCGATCACTGGGACACACAAACCCCTCCACCACGATAAGGTGGCGATTCACGGAGGAGTTGTAGAAAACATTCAGTTTTTATCACTTTGACACATTCCACAGTTTGATTTCTGACTATATGAATCCTTCAACAAGTTTTTGAATTCTTTCTTTCATCCTGTTTGAGTTCAATAAACCTACAAAGCTGATGCTCCAGACCTCAAACTAACCTAATGTAATGCTGCTTTTGACCCACAAAATACTTTGGAGCTCTGCTTGTTGGTAAGAAGATGTTTGTAATCATATATTATCCATCTGGCATGATCAATTTGCATTAAGTACCACAATGTGACACTAAAACACAGGAGTGAGTGATGCTAGAAATGGGCTTCTGCATGTGTGTGTAGAGATTCACTTAAACATCACAAGTGATTTATGCTCAATGATTTTGTTAAGAAACACCTGTGAAAAGATTAGTGACAAAGCTCATGTAATGTGACATTAAAGCCAATTTCCTGTTAAAATCCTGGACGTTTCTAAGTGACCCCAAAGATTTGAGCAGTAGTGTGTATTGTATGCATGTATGTGATGAGGATTTAGTTTCAAAGATCAGAATTTTTGAACTCTGTCTTTCAGGAAAACTTGAGTTGAAGTGTTTGAAGGCTGATAGCAAAGTGTCCCTAACAAGTCCACTTTATTGCATGCTCATTTTCTGTGATTAGTGGTGCATAGGTGTTTAAGATGTGCACGTTGTTGATGCTTATTAATCTGTCATGCTTATTAGTGGCTCATGCTTGCTTAAAGCCTATGTCTGTACTTGACCACAGAGGCAGAGCATCATTCAATCCTGCCAGCTGCCTCTCTTGGCAGCATTTTGAGGATGACAGACTCCACTTTCTCTGCAGGAAGACAGCTCATAACTTTTTAACAGTCTCTCCCTGTACTGATGCTCCTGTATCATCTGCTCTAATCAATAATCACAGTGCAATCTACACCACAGCTCAAAAGTTTGAAGTCAATTAGAAAGGTTCAGTTTTCTGAATGAAATTTGGCTTCATGTTAACACTAAACCAACCATTAATGTAAAGAAATATATAATTGCTTCATTGTGAGACTGATCCTAAACTCTGAATAACTTTGAATGGAATATCTACTAATATCCAGATTTTGAGAGCAGTTTCAATCAACCTCTCCTGTGTTCCAGTGGTACATTGTGGTACCTAATGCAAGTTTTTCCTGTTAAAGTCCAGCTTATCAGTCAGAAAACCTTTTTCCAAACACATTAGCACAGACCAACACAACTGTAGTGACCAAACAAACAATACATGTACACATTAGTGTGTGGATCATTAATTAAACCCAGGATACTCAAGCTCCAGACCCCAAACTAAGCTTATACAATGCTGCTTTTGATCAGCACAGTCGTATTCAGTTGTGGTAATGTACTTGCAGCTAACCAGGGCTCACCTACTTTGACCTGCACTGGTTCCAGGAGCCTGATTACCTATTGATTGATTTTCAGTGCTGTGGAGGCATGTGTCAAATTCACTGAGCCTGTGCTCCAAAGCTACAAAGAAACCAAATTTCTCAACAGTACCATTAGCACTAAAGGAGGCCGAGGGTTCCTAAACATTTGACACATCCAGCAGAAGAAAACAAGGAAGAAACCCTCCTCCAGTTTTATTAGTACACACCAAAACTATCGTGCTGATTAAGAAAACAATCAATTTTGACACACTAGTGTGTGGATCATCCCATTTCTAATGCGATTAAACAAGTTTGCACTTTTGTGTAAAGGGCGTGACACACCCAGTTGTAGAAAACATTCAGTTTTTATCACTTTGACACATTCCACAGTTTGATTTCTGACTATATGAATCCCTCAACAAGTTTTTGAGTTCTTTCTTTCATCCAGATTGACTTAAACAAACCTATAAAGCTGATGCTCCAGACCTCAAACTAACCTAATGTAATGCTGCTTTTGACCCACAAAATACTTTGGAGCTCTGCTTGTTGGTAAGAAGATGTTTGTAATCATATATTATCCATCTGGCATGATCAATTTGCATTAAGTACCACAATGTGACACTAAAACACAGGAGTGAGTGATGCTAAAAATGGGCTTCTGCATGTGTGTGTAGAGATTCACTTAAACATCACAAGTGATTTATGCTCAATGATTTTGTTAAGAAACACCTGTGAAAAGATTAGTGACAAAGCTCATGTAATGTGACATTAAAGCCAATTTCCTGTTAAAATCCTGGACGTTTCTAAGAGACCCCAAAGATTTGAGCAGTAGTGTGTATTGTATGCATGTATGTGATGAGGATTTAGTTTCAAAGATCAGAATTTTTGAACTCTGTCTTTCAGGAAAACTTGAGTTGAAGTGTTTGAAGGCTGATAGCAAACTGTCCCTAACAAGTCCACTTTATTGCATGCTCATTTTCTGTGATTAGTGGTGCATAGGTGATTAAGAAGTGCATGTTGTTGATGCTTATTAATCTGTCATGCTTATTAGTGGCTCATGCTTGCTTAAAGCCTATGTCTGTACTTGACCACAGAGGCAGAGCATCATTCAATCCTGCCAGCTGCCTCTCTTGGCAGCATTTTGAGGATGACAGACTCCACTTTCTCTGCAGGAAGACAGCTCATAACTTTTTAACAGTCTCTCCCTGTACTGATGCTCCTGTATCATCTGCTCTAATCAATAATCACAGTGCAATCTACACCACAGCTCAAAAGTTTGAAGTCAATTAGAAAGGTTCAGTTTTCTGAATGAAATTTGGCTTCATGTTAACACTAAACCAACCATTAATGTAAAGAAATATATAATTGCTTCATTGTGAGACTGATCCTAAACTCTGAATAACTTTGAATGGAATATCTACTAATATCCAGATTTTGAGAGCAGTTTCAATCAATCTCTCCTGTGTTCCAGTGGTACATTGTGGTACCTAATGCAAGTTTTTCCTGTTAAAGTCCAGCTTATCAGTCAGAAAACCTTTTTCCAAACACATTAGCACAGACCAACACAACTGTAGTGACCAAACAAACAATACATGTACACATTAGTGTGTGGATCATTAATTAAACCCAGGATACTCAAGCTCCAGACCCCAAACTAAGCTTATACAATGCTGCTTTTGATCAGCACAGTCGTATTCAGTTGTGGTAATGTACTTGCAGCTAACCAGGGCTCACCTACTTTGACCTGCACTGGTTCCAGGAGCCTGATTACCTATTGATTGATTTTCAGTGCTGTGGAGGCATGTGTCAAATTCACTGAGCCTGTGCTCCAAAGCTATGAAGAAACCAAATTTCTCAACAGTACCATTAGCACTAAAGGAGGCCGAGGGTTCCTAAACATTTGACACATCCAGCAGAAGAAAACAAGGAAGAAACCCTCCTCCAGTTTTATTAGTACACACCAAATCTATCGTGCTGATTAAGAAAACAATCAATTTTGACACACTAGTGTGTGGATCATCCCATTTCTAATGCGATTAAACAAGTTTGCACTGTTGTGTAAAGGGCGTGACACACCCAGTTGTAGAAAACATTCAGTTTTTATCACTTTGACACATTCCACAGTTTGATTTCTGACTATATGAATCCTTCAACCAGTTTTTGAGTTCTTTCTTTCATCCAGATTGACTTACAGATGCAGCCACCTAATGTTGCCGCATCCAGCCAGACGTCGGCCAGCTGAAGTCCAGCTCCCAGCTGGCCGACGTCCGGCTGTCGTCGGGCTGGAAGTCCCCCTCCTTCTCCTGGGCGTATCTACTTTCCAGCATGAACACACCCCTTTCCCTCAATTGTAGACTGTCACCAAAAGGTGGCGCCTTCTTAACAAAAACGTTGAGTTCTGTGATTCAAAAAAGTTTTGGTGAAGTATCAAGTTTTGAAAACCTAAAATAGATGCCTAAAATTTTTGTCAGTATGACCTTTCACACATTTCCATTGCGAATCACCAAAAGATTCCTTTGTTTCACTTCATCTTTTAACTAAATAAGTAAATAAATACAGTAGGTTAAAAAAGAAGCGGTGCTGCGCTGAGCCAACCCGGTCTCACGGCAGTTCGTGCAGTAGTCACGAAATTTAATCTATTGATTCGTGCTCATGAACACGAATTCCCTCTTTTTTCGTGTTACTCGGCACGACTTCTAACCTGCCTGAAATGCAGTGGGATAAAGTTCGTGCCTCTGAGCACGACTTCTAAGCTGCAGTATAGTTTTTTTTTGTTTTTTTTTTTGCCCCCTGTCCCCCTTTTTTTCCCCCCTTTTCTTTTGAACTGGAAGCTCAGAAGCTGAATTATGCCTTTAATTGCGATCCTTAACCGCCACTTTTCCTTTTGACATGAATTTCTCCTTGTTTCATTTAATGTGGGGTGCTGCTTATGGTTGTAACGATGACATTTGTGGGGCTTTTTAGGTCTAAATTTATATTTACGTGTTTATGGTTAGTGCTATATTCGGTGTCCAATTTTTTCTGTGAGTTCCGTGGTCTGAAGCCGTTTTTCCTCTGTGTTAAATCCATGAACCAACGATGAATAAATAAATGAACTACAGTACCCATGACCCCCATCGGCCGTGACCATGGTCACGCGTATTCCCGTTGCTGTCCAGGTAAATTGCATTAGTTCACCCGCTTCGGATGTTATCAGGTAATTACTGACTTTATTAGCGGTTTTCAGGCCCGTAGATATGGGCCAGCAAGGGCCGTCTGCACCTCGTAGTCAGTCGAGAAGGTAGTTATCGTTCTAACGGAGGATCACTGACAGAGGGATGAAGGACTACAGAAGAAGGACTACAGAAGCCATGCTCGCTGACTTCCGGCGGATGCTGCAGTGTTCAGGTAAGAGGATTTCAATGGACAGCGTTTATATAGTGATATTATTAAGGCAGTGAGTTCAATAAGCACTTGAAATTAGATTAATGTGGTGTAAGAGAGCGCTGATATCCCAACTCTGAGATGCATTTGTAGAGATTATTGCGGGTTTTGCCGTCTTTGAGACGCTAGCTTAAATTTTCTGTGCAAATGTTAGCGGATATCGTAGGAAAGCGTTCACTATTTAAACAATGTTATGACAGAAATATGAGCTTCTGGACTTACTAGTTAAGTAAAATGATTATTTTCAGCCACAGATTCCAAATAAATATCCTGATGAGCTTCAGTGCATCCATATTCAATATCTGCGAGTACAGTGCTTCGTTTAATCTGCATTGAACTGACCCAGGCTTATCACAATGTAAAATAAAATGATACTGGTCTGAACACAGTTGCTGGATCAGGTGACCCTGAAGCCTCTCTTAGTTATGCTGCTATAGGCCTAGACTGCTGGGGAGGTTCCCGTGATTTCTTTATATTCACTGTAAACAAACCTTATATTAGCAAGTTTCTTATATTCACTATTTAAACAAAGAGCAGTCTGTTTATACTTCAGACTGCTGGCTTACTTGTGGTTCCTATGATACTTAAGAGTAGAATGGGATGCAGAGCCTTCAGCTCTTCTGTGGAAAGAGCCTTGAGGTGACTGTTGTGATTTGGCGCTATACACATAAAACTGAAAGTCTGGCTGCCTTTAATCCTCTGTGACAAACCTGAGGATCCATGAAACCTGCCAGCACCTGACAATGAGCTGAAACTTACAGTGTATTACAGTGTATTACTTACAGTGTATTAGCTTCCAGACTCTGGGAATCCTGTCAGTGAGCAGGGACTGATTCACTGTCCTCAGCTTTAAACAAACCCAGTCTCCATCTCAGGTTTTGACTCAGCCTGCTTTGGAATCACTAATCTAGAAGCATCAGGCTACTTACTTTCAGCACCATAATTTTGTTACTGATTCATTAATATGTTTTACATATTACATACAATATACTACTACATACAATATACATACATACATATTTTACATATTACATACAATATGTTTACATATTTACATACAATATGTTTTACATATTAATGAATCAGTAATTTTTGGCATTTTTGTGGAAGAGGAGGTTCATCTTTAATATTCAGGCTATATCAGCTACCAGTTTATAAACCTGTTTAGTGCTGCAGCAACAATCAAACATTTCCACTTCATACATCATTGTAGTTTGTGTCTTTGCTCTTTCAGAACTGAATTGGAAATCCAAAGGTGCTGGAAAGCTTCTTCTCCAACCCTCAAAGCCAAACTTCACCCATGAGAGCTGACAGCATGCAATCATTTTTGAAGTGACATTCTCATAAATAAAGGTGAGCAATGATACTTAATGTGTACTTTTTGGTTATCATGTTTAAAGGTTTGTCATTGCTCACAGTGGCCTTGTATTTATTAGGCATTTCCAGAATAGTATCCAGCAGTTTCTTGTGAGCTGAGCTGAATCATTTTTCTTTTAATACATGTTTAACATTCACTTGAGTATTACTTGTTGTACATAACTGTGGCTCTGAAACAAAGGCTCTCCTGAAGGAGAAGAAGAGAGCCTTTAGATCAGGAAATAAGGAGGAGCTGAGAGCTGTGCAGAAGGATCACAGAAGGAAAATCAGGGATGGAAAACACACCTACAGAAAGAAGATGGAGGACCAGCTACTGCAGAGCAACACCAGTGGAGTTTGGAGAAGCTTGAACTCAAGTTCAGGCCACAAACCAAGCCCACTCTGAGACTTAGTGTAGAGTGGGTGAACAACTTGGACCACTAGAACTACCAGCATTTTCACACTACTCCTTTTTCTACCAAGCGCCTCCAAATGGCAGTTTACATCTCATTAGGCCACCTTTTGTTATGTACACGGGGCCAGTAGATCGGAATGTGTGTGGGATGGGTGTGGGGGTGGGGATGGGTTACCACTGATGACCCAGGGTCGCCAGGTGTATAAAAAGCCAGGTCACAACACATATTTCACCTTTAATAAGAACAAATTTGTAATTGAGATCCCAGATTTTGAAGAGATGTTTTGTGTTCTCCGTGCTTCAGGTTCACAGCAGATGGAAGGAAACTCAAACAGCCACTAATGTAGCCGTTGTGCTGACTGTAGACTGAGGGATCTCTTCAAATTGTTGTATTCCTCCTCTTCCTCGTCACCCACTGCTTCAGATCTTGCTGTCACCATCAGACTGCAGCAGTTATGTTATTTAGCCATGAAACATGTCGTCACCCTCCCTTGATTTTTTTCAGGCTTTTCAGAAAACACAAAAAACTGAACTGAATGTTGAAAATTTAATTTGGACAAAAATAAAATTTAAAAAATGTCTTTGACCATTTTTTTAGGAGGGTGACGATATATAACCTTGTTCAGCCTGTTTAGGAATGCACTGAGATCAATAACCTAATTTCCAACGCAGATCTGGAGAAACAGCAAAAACCAACGGGACCCTACACAGCCACAGATGCTGCTCCAGAGCTAGAAGTTCTAAACCATAAACACCAACCTGGGAAACTTGCTAAGTGTGACAGGTCCAACATAACCCCAGATACAGCCCAGCCACAGGGTGAACCAAATCTTTCAGATAATGACAACAGAGAACCAAACGCACCTCCCTCCTAAACTCACCAGCCTGCACCAACCTGACATTTCTCCTCCCTGAGTTAAATAGATGAATGGAAGTTAAATGGTTACAAACATAAAAACCACGGGTCCACAGACAGGAGCAGTGAGCTGAAATCAGCACAAAGCTACCCGAGAGGCTGTATTGAACTACTATATATAATTTAATCATTTGTCCTGACTGGTTTCACCTCAGATGTTCTTTCTCCTTTGGTAGATTTCTCCCACCTCTGTTTTGATGCCAAGAAGAAGAAGAAGCTGCTTCAGAGAAGTGGGCTTCATGGTCTCAGTGCACAGCAACATGTGTTTTCACTGCCACAATCAAAACATTGAATAAAATCTATGTATTGTTGTTTGGAAATGTGTCACATTACTACATGCTAAGGTGTGTTATTAAAGAAAAAAATGAGTTCTATTTTTCTGGTTTGATGATATCCGAAGCTTTTGATTCAAAACGTTTATTTTCCACTGGACAAAATATTTACTGTTGCACATTTATTTCTCATAGGGATTTTTTCTTTCCATATTTCAGTCTCTGGTTCTTGAGAGTCATGGCTCTGTCTGGTCTCTGACAGAGATCCTTAAAAATATTATTGGAAAGTACCTATTAATTTTACTTTCAAACAGCTTTATGTGAATGTTATCTTTTCATTTATAATTTTTAATATATTGATCACAGTGTAGTGTACCGTAGAGGCATCCAAAAATAATGAGACTGGGCTGCTTGTGTGTGATTTGGAAGGTTTGTGTCTGTCTGTGACTCTGCAGAGGTTAAAGCTGTGATCCAGTCTCAGTCTCTGACTGAAGGTTGCTGAGACTCTGATTAGATACACAATGTGAAGTTCACAATTCTCTAAACAAATAAAATGGTAATGACAAACATGAACAGCTGTACTTATTTCAGAGACATGAATGTTTACAAACATAATATTTATTTTAAGGATTGGACTTCATAAAGCGCACTGATGTTAGAGTGTGTGTTCATATTTAAATCATTTTGTAGGCTGAAATTGTAACGGTGGACCTGAGATGGTCCAGAGAAAGTAAACACATGTTAATTGGAGTAATATCAACAACAGACTGAGACAGACAGCTGTGAAATGCGCACACAATGACGTCACCTCATTCACTGCTAGCTACACTGCTAGCTACATCGTATCATTCATGATCATCTATGTAAACAACGTTTAAAGAAGCCGCCACAGCTCTGCAGCTGTAACTGTTTCAAATCATATATTTTTGCTCGTTTGAACTCTGAGGATGTTTTTAAAACGGTCTTAAAAGGCTGTTTCTATGGTGGTTGTCACGGACGCCTCAGCAGCTTCTTAGGCTAACCTGGCGCGTCCGGTTCCTGCTGCTAGCTGTCTGCCGCAGGAAGGCTGCGTCCCATTTCAAAGAGCCGCCGCTCCGTCGTAACTGTGGCTCAAACACCACTTTATCCTTTAAGAAAAGGCCTTTTATAGCCACTGATGACACACACACACTAATGCACGTCACTGTCACAGTGTGACTTCACTAAAACCTCTAAAGTATTGTTTATAAAATGGAAAATGAACCGGGCAGGGCTCTGATGATGGAGGCTCTGCAGCTGACGTTTCACAATCCTGATTGACTCGCTGTACATTCCTATAATTAATCAGAGCAGAGTTTAGACTGCACAGTGTGCTGCGCTCACTGTTACTGTGTCAGCTGCTGCCTTCATATATGTTTGCTGCTGAGGTTTGATGAAGCAGGTGGAGGAGAGTCAAAGAAGTAAATATTAATCCACTTATTATGCAATTACTAACCCTAACCCTAGCTCAGCATACAATAACGACTGCCGGTATTATTAGTTTGGGAAGGAGTCATTTTGGTCGCAGTTTTGATTATAAATAAAAGGGAAAATATAAACAAACAAAAAGCTTAACATTGTGAAGACTTGGAAGAACAATGTGACACTGATGAGAGGATTAGGCTTCCCAGGTCATTCCCAGGCCAAACCGGCTGGTGATCAGAATTATTTTAATTATTTTTTTACCCAGTTTCGCTGGCGGTGCAGCGCTCAGAGCCTGTACGAGGTCCCGGGCTGAACTTCAAGCCCAGCCCTTCCCTCCAGACAATACTCACTGCTCCACTATAATGACCGCTTTACTCTCATCTTTCTATTGTTTTAATGGACAGTTCCGCTTACAATTACAGTTCAATGATGTGAGGATCCTTGGTACAGTATACAGCGGGCTGTAAATGAATGCGCTTCCACTATTACTGCTCCTCCTGGTGGATCAACAAGACATTACCACCATTTTCCCCAAATGCTGCTTAGGGGCGTTCCCACCAGTGGCCGGAATTCCTACGTCATTAGCGGGGGATCGCGTTTAGGCCAAGGTTCGGCCACGAATCGGCCAAGGACCGGCCAAGGTCGCGTCACGGATCGGCCGGCCATTTTCGGTGGCTGCATCTGTAATCAAACCTATAAAGCTGATGCTCCAGACCTCAAACTAACCTAATGTAATGCTGCTTTTGACCCACAAAATACTTTGGAGCTCTGCTTGTTGGTAAGAAGATGTTTGTAATCATATATTAGCCATCTGGCATGATCAATTTGCATTAAGTACCACAATGTGACACTAAAACACAGGAGTGAGTGATGCTAAAAATGGGCTTCTGCATGTGTGTGTAGAGATTCACTTAAACATCACAAGTGATTTATGCTCAATGATTTTGTTAAGAAACACCTGTGAAAAGATTAGTGACAAAGCTCATGTAATGTGACATTAAAGGCAATTTCCTGTTAAAATCCTGGACGTTTCTAAGTGACCCCAAAGATTTGAGCAGTAGTGTGTATTGTATGCATGTATGTGATGAGGATTTTGTTTCAAAGATCAGAATTTTTGAACTCTGTCTTTCAGGAAAACTTGAGTTGAAGTGTTTGAAGGCTGATATCAAACTGTCCCTAACAAGTCCACTTTATTGCATGCTCATTTTCTGTGATTAGTGGTGCATAGGTGTTTAAGATGTGCATGTTGTTGATGCTTATTAATCTGTCATGCTTATTAGTGGCTCATGCTTGCTTAAAGCCTATGTCTGTACTTGACCACAGAGGCAGAGCATCATTCAATCCTGCCAGCTGCCTCTCTTGGCAGCATTTTGAGGATGACAGACTCCACTTTCTCTGCAGGAAGACAGCTCATAACTTTTTAACAGTCTCTCCCTGTACTGATGCTCCTGTATCATCTGCTCTAATCAATAATCACAGTGCAATCTACAACACAGCTCAAAAATTTGAAGTCAATTAGAAAGGTTCAGTTTTCTGAATGAAATTTGGCTTCATGTTAACACCAAACCAACCATTAAGGTAAAGAAATATATAATTGCTTCATTGTGAGACTGATCCTAAACTCTGAATAACTTTGAATGGAATATCTACTAATATCCAGATTTTGAGAGCAGTTTCAATCAATCTCTCCTGTGTTCCAGTGGTACATTGTGGTACCTAATGCAAGTTTTTCCTGTTAAAGTCCAGCTTATCAGTCAGAAAACCTTTTTCCAAACACATTAGCACAGACCAACACAACTGTAGTGATCAAACAAACAATACATGTACACATTAGTGTGTGGATCATTAATTAAACCCAGGATACTCAAGCTCCAGACCCCAAACTAAGCTTATACAATGCTGCTTTTGATCAGCACAGTCGTATTCAGTTGTGGTAATGTACTTGCAGCTAACCAGGGCTCACCTACTTTGACCTGCACTGGTTCCAGGAGCCTGATTACCTATTGATTGATTTTCAGTGCTGTGGAGGCATGTGTCAAATTCACTGAGCCTGTGCTCCAAAGCTATGAAGAAACCAAATTTCTCAACAGTACCATTAGCACTAAAGGAGGCCGAGGGTTCCTAAACATTTGACACATCCAGCAGAAGAAAACAAGGAAGAAACCCTCCTCCAGTTTTATTAGTACACACCAAAACTATCGTGCTGATTAAGAAAACAATCAATTTTGACACACTAGTGTGTGGATCATCCCATTTCTAATGCGATTAAACAAGTTTGCACTGTTGTGTAAAGGGCGTGACACACCCAGTTGTAGAAAACCATCCATCCATCCATCCATTTTCTTCCGCTTATCCGGGGCCGGGTCGCGGGGGCAGAAGCCTAAGCAGAGAAGCCCAGGCTTCCCTTTCCCCAGCCACCTCCTCCAGCTCATCCGGAGGGACCCCAAGGCGTTCCCAGGCCAGCCGAGATACATAATCTCTCCAGCGTGTCCTGGGTCTACCATGGGGCCTCTTCCCGGTGGGACATGCCCGGAACACCTCACCCAGGAGGCGGCCAGGAGGCATCCTAATCAGATGCCCGAGCCACCTCAACTGGCTCCTTTCGATGTGGAGGAGCAGCGGCTCTACTCTGAGCCCCTCCCGGATGGCCGCACTCCTCACCCTATCTCTAAGGGAGAGGCCAGCCACCCTTCGAAGGAAACTCATTTCTGCCGCTTGTATTCGCGATCTTATTCTTTCGGTCACTACCCAAAGCTCGTGACCATAGGTGAGGGTAGGAACGTAGATCGACCTGTAAATCGAGAGCTTCGCTTTTACGCTAAGCTCCCTCTTCACCACGACGGACCGGTGCAGCGTCCGCATCACTGCAGAAGCAGCCCCGATCCGCCTGTCGATCTCCCGTTCCCTTCTCCCATCACTCGTGAACAAGACCCCGAGATACTTGAACTCCTCCACTTGAGGCAAGAACTCGTTCCTGAGCCGGAGATGGCACTCCACCCTTTTCCGGCTGAGGACCATGGCCTCAGACTTAGAGGTGCTGATTCTCATGCCAGCCGCTTCACACTCGGCTGCGAACCGTTCCACTGCGAGCTGGAGGCCCCCCCCTGATGAAGCCAACAGAACCGCATCATCTGCAAAAAGCAGAGATGAGACTCTGAGGCCACCAAGGAAGAAGCCTTCCGCCACCTGGCAGCCCTGACGGAGTCCAACACCCACAGGAAACGAATCCGACTTATTACCGGCTATACGGACCAAGCTCTCACTGTGGTTGGACAAGGACTGACTGGCCCGCAACAATGGGCCAGACACCCCATACTCCCGCAGAACCTCCCAAAGGACACCCCGAGGGACACGGTCGAATGCCTTCTCCAAGTCCACAAAGCACATGTAGACTGGTTGGGCAAACTCCCACGCACACTTGAATATCCTTGAGAGGATAAGAGCTGGTCCAGCTTTCCACGACCAGGACGAAAACCGCATTGTTCCTCCTGAATCCGAGGTTCGACTAACGGACGCACCCTCCTTTCCAGCACCCTGGCATAGACCTTACCGGGGAGGCTGAGGAGTGTGATCCCCCGAAAGTTGGAGCACACCCTCCGGTCTCCCTTCTTAAACCTGGGGACCACCACCCCGGTCTGCCAATCCAATGGCACTGCCCCAGAGCTCCACGCGATGTTGCAGAGTTGTGTCAACCAAGACAGCCCTACAACATCCAGAGCCTTCAGGAACTCAGGGCGAATCTCGTCCACCCCAGGGGCTCTGCCACCAAGGAGTTGTTTAACTAGTGACCTCGCCCCCCGTGATGGTCAAGTCATCCCCCTCATCCCCAGACTCTGCTTCCACTACAGAAGGCGTGTCAGTGGGATTCAGAAGGTCCTCGAAGTATTCCTTCCACCGTCCGATTATAGCCTCAGTTGAAGTCAGCAGCACCCCCCCCCCCCCCCCCCCCCCCCCCGCACTATAAACAGTGTGAGTGAAGCACTGCTTTCCCCTCCTGAGTCGCCTGACAGTTTGCCAGAATCGCTTCGATGCCGTCCGAAAGTCTTTTTCCATAGCCTCACCAAACTCCTCCCACACCTGAGTTTTTGCTTTGGCCACTACCCGAGCTGCATTCCGCTTGGCCTGTCGATACCTGTCAGCTGCCTCCGGAGTCCCACAGGCTAACCAAGCCCGATAGGACTCTTTCTTCAGCTTGATGGCTCCCTTCACCTCCGGTGACCACCATCTGGTTTGGGGGTTACCACCACGACAGGCACCAACCACCTTGCAGCCACAGCTCTGAGCAGCAGCCTCAACAATGGAGGTGCGGAACATGGTCCATTCGGACTCAATGTCCTCAGCCTCCCTCGGAATGCTGTCGAAGTTCTGCCGGAGGTGGGAGTTGGTACACAAGATGGCGGCGCGCACAGACGCAGCGGCTCACAGCTCTTCCTTTCGGTGCTCTTTTTTGTACTTTTTGTATTTCATATTTGTTAGTTTTGGTGCATTTGTCTCTGCAAACAACTGCTACACACGCCAGGATCTTGTGGACATTGGCTACCGGCACAAGATATCAGTATCGAGTGATTTTCACTACACTCATAACATCCCAGACAACATAGCGAGACCGCCGGGGGCTCCGTGGATTGTTATCGGGTCTGGAAGGCGCTGCCGACGGCGGAGGGAGAGGAAGCAGAAGCGGGGCTGCAGGTCCGGCTCTATGCTGAAGCTGAAATGCCAACCACACAGGCCTCCTCTGCCGAGCCTGTGTCTCTCCAACGCCAGGTCCATGGTAAATAAAACGGACAACCTAGAGTTAGAGCTGGCTGTAAATCGCTATGTTCGTGACTGCTGTGTAATGATTATCACCGAGACCTGGCTAAACCCCCACATTCCCGATGCTAGCGTGCAGCTAGCAGGCCGCACTCTGCTACGCGGAGATCGGACCAAGGACTCCGGTAAGAGCAGGGGAGGGGGTCTCTGTATTTACGTGCATGAGGACTGGTGTAACAACGGAACAATCATAGACAAACATTGTTCCCCAGACCTCGAGTACATGTCTGTAAGATGTTGGCCCTTTTTTCTACCCAGAGAGCTAACAGTAGTGATCGTCACAGCTGTGTATATAGCTCCCGATGCTAACGTTAGCATGGCGCTCTCTCTCCTGCTGAACGCCATTAACGAACAGCAGCGGGTCCACCCCGACGGTGTTCTTATTATCGCGGGAGACTTTAACAAGGCCAACTTAAAGACTGTACTCCCGAAATTCCACCAACATGTCAAATGTTCCACAAGAGGGGAGAACACTCTTGACCATGTTTACTCCAACATTAAGCACGCTTACAGAGCCAAACCCCTCCCCCACCTCGGCCAGTCCGACCATCTTTCCCTGCTGCTCACCCCAGCATACACCCCCCTCAGACGGAGAGCCAGGCCTACTGTAAAAACCATTACAACCTGGCCTGAAAACGCACTCTCCGACCTACAGGACTGCTTTGCATACACAGACTGGGACTTATTCGAACACGAGGACCTAGAAACATTCACAGGGACGGTACTGGACTACATTAAGTTCTGTATCGGAAATGTGACTGTCAGCAAAAACATCCGGGTTTTCCCTAACCAGAAACCCTGGATGAACAGCCAGGTCCGTTCACTCCTCAAAACCCGTGATGCTGCCTTCAGGTCAGGCGACAGAGCTCTGTACAGTGCTGCCTCGAGCTGACCTGAAAAGAGGAATTAAAAAAGCCAAAACGGACTACAGGAGGAGAATAGAGTCCCATCTGTCCAGCAATAACACACGGGAGGTGTGGCAGGGCATTCAGAACATCACAAACTTCAGAGGCTGTGATGTGACTGCAGGAGACCTGAGTGTGTCACTAGCAGAGGAACTTAACTGTTTCTTTGCTCGCTTTGAGATGCCTCAGGACCACCCATCTGCTCCAGTCCTGCCCCCCCCACCAGGCTGCACCCCACTCACTGTCCAGGAGCATGAGGTACGGCACGTGCTCCTGGCAGTGAACCCCAGGAAGGCTACCGGACCAGACGGAGTACCTGGCAAGGTGATCAGAGCGTGTGCCCACCAGCTCACACTGATTCTCACCAGGATTTTCAACCGCTCCCTGGCCCAAGCAGTCATCCCCCCCTGCCTAAAAACAGCCACAATCATCCCCGTGCCCCAAAAGGTCATCTGTCACCAGCCTAAATGATTACCGCCCTGTGGCCCTCACACCGGTAATCATGAAGTGCTTTGAGAGGCTGGTTCTCCAGCACATCAAGACCACCTGCCCCCCACTTTCGACACCCATCAGTTTGCATATCGTGCAAACAGATCCACAGAGGACGCCATCGCTGTAGCTCTCCACTCTGTGTTAAGCCACTTGGAGCAGCAGCAGAGCTATGCTCGCATGCTCTTTCTGGATTACAGCTCAGCGTTCAACACAATCATCCCGGACATTCTCACCACCAAACTGCACACCCTGGGCCTCCCCCCTCTCACATGTTCCTGGATCAAGGACTTCTTAACCAACCGGCCCCAGACTGTGAGACTTGGCCCCCATCTCTCCTCCACCCGCACACTGAGCACTGGCTCCCCACAGGGCTGTGTGCTGAGCCCCCTCCTGTACTGCCTCTACACCATGACTGCAGTCCGGCCACAATAACAACCTCATCGTCAATTTGCTGACGACACCACAGTGGTCGGACTCATCTCGAAGGGAGATGAGGCAGCTTACAGAGAGGAGGTCTTGAAGTTGACAGCCTGGTGTTCAGAGAACAACCTGGTACTGAACACCATGAAAACCAAAGAGATCATCATCGACTTCAGGAAGCACAGGACTGACCCAGCTCCCCTCTACATCAACGGCGAGCATGTGGAGAGGGTCCACACCTTCAGGTTTCTTGGTGTCCTCATCTCTGCTGATCTCTCTTGGTCAGATAACATCACAGCTGTTATCAAGAAGGCTCAGCAGCGACTTCACTTCCTGAGGGTCCTCAGGAAGAACAACTTGGACTCAAACCTGCTGCTGACCTTCTACCGCTCATCCATTGAGAGCCTGCTGACGTACTGTATCACAGTATGGTACGGCAGCTGCACTGAGGCAGACAGGGTCAGGCTTCAGAGGGTAGTCAAGACAGCACAAAGAATCGTTGGCTGCCCTCTCCCCTCCTGATGGACATCTACACCTCCCGCTGCATCAGCAGAGCCAGGAACATCATCAAGGACAGCTCACACCCTGGCTTTGACCTGTTTGACCTGCTGCCCTCTGGCAGGCGCTACAGGTGCATCAAAGCAAGAAC